>NW_026867509.1:941113-1241113 GCF_020745735.1 Hemiscyllium ocellatum | reverse complement strand
CATGATTCAAATATAATCACATAATTATGAGGCTTCATCATTTGTCTCATCAGAGTATTGGGTTAGTACCCTAAAATTGCTCATGTAACGCAATCCAGACCTGTGCACACCGGTAAAGTCTGGCTACATCACTCCTCTATTGTGTGCATACTATGCTACCGACCTCATATATCATCACTCACTTGACTTACTGCTGTTTAGTTTCCATTCTCATTATCACAAAAACAAATCTGAAAAAGCTTTTTGGCAACCTGATAATACTAACTCTAGGTCAAAGGCTTGCTGTCACCGAGCAAAGGTTATCTCCTTTTAAGGTCACACTCTGCTCTTTACCTTGACAGTCCAACATTTCCATCCCTTACCAGGGCTTATGAGTGATCTGTCGATTCTGATTAATTCTCCACAAAATTCCTAGAATAAATAAACAATCCTAAATTTTGCCTTACATCGTTCACAGAGTGCGTATACAATAATTTTTGTATTGCACCCTGCTGGGATTATTTTTGCCCCTGACTAAATTGATGTCCCAACTACCTATATGTTACTTCCTGTATTCGCAATTGTACTTTGCATGGAGTAATTTGACGCCTTGCCTGTCTGACTTCACTGGTTACTGTACTGAATTTTTCACCAACTGTGTCTGTCAGGATGTCATCTGCATACTGAAAGATAAAAAAAAAATCAGTGTCAGTCAGGTAAACTGGATTAACAATATCAGCCATACATCGATCAAGTATGGCTACACTATTGTGGAATTCCTGATATTACCAGGTCACTGAATTGCATACTCAAACAGCGAATGCCAGCTTATTGTGGGGTTCCTTTTCCATAGGTACGGACCAGAAGTTGCTCACTATATCGAGAACGGAGAATATATTCCTTTGAAATGCTAGTCAATTAACTATAGTGGCATAGTTCGCTAACATAATACAGTTCTTTGTGGTATATTTGTTCAGGAGGTATAAAAAATACTGAGGCGATGTGAACAATCTGGCTCAATGACCAACCAAATACATTATCTAGCATGGGATTCTGTCAGTCTAACTGCTTCCTGCTTCTCTATACCAATCTGAATTTCAGCTTCGTTAGGCTACGCTGGGATCCTGTTGAAGCAGTGGGGGTTTGGAGGGCAGAGAAGGAGTTGGTGAGAGGGCCCTCGATCTTTATAGGTTTGACAGATAACAACCCATTACTGATCATCTTCTTGATCAAATTCTCATTGAAATCTAGTGCACAGCATAACAATGAGTCTTCTGTGGCCCTGAGTGTTTTCTCTTTCAAAATTAAAAGGGCTGCAGGTAATATAAATTAGTAACAAAAACACAAGTTTCTGCAAAAGCTCGGTAGGTCTCGCAGCATCTGTGAAGAGAATTCAGAATTAACATTTCGGGGCAGTCGGTTCTTAAGACAGGCAGTGACTATAATATGACAAAATTTACTTTGCAGTTGGAGAGGGACACATGTAACAGTATTTTAGTTTAATGAAGGCATCGGCAGAGGAAGGAGCTGACCATAACTGACTGGGAGAGGAGACTAACAGGAAAGACAGCGGAACAGCAATGGCAGGTTTTGTGGGAATAATTCAAAAATTCGTTTCGAGAAAAACTAAGGGAAAGGGAGGACGAAGCAACCGTGACTGACAAGGGAAGTGAGGCATACAATCAAAGGAGAAATCGTATAAGGGAGCGAAACTCAGTGGGAAACCAGAGGATTGGGACGTCTAAAGTAACCATCAGAAGACACCGAAAATTGAAAAAAGGAGGGAGAAGATTAAATATGAGTTAGGCTAGCCAGTAATATAGAAGAAATCAAGAATGTTCTTAAATGTATAAAGGACAAAAGTGAGGCAAGAGTAGCTAACGTGCTGCTGTAAAATGTAGCCAGAGAAGGAGTAATGGGAAAGAAGAAATGGGGGAGAACCTAAAGAATTACTTTGCATTGGTCTTCACGGTGGAAGACAGAAGGAAAATCTCAATAATCCAAGAGTGCCAACAGGCAGAAGTGTATATGGTAGGCATATCCACGGAACAGATGTGAGAAAATCCTGGAGATGGATAAATTACCTGGACCTGGTGGACTAAAGAAGGAATTCTGATGGAGAGAGCTGAAAAGGGAATAGAGACGTTAGGAATGATCTTTCAGGAATCACTAGAAAAAGGGAAGGTTCCAGAGGACTCCAAAATCCCAAATGTAACTTCTGTGTTTAAGAAGGGCGTAAGGCAAGAGATGAGAAATTACAGGTTGAGTAGCCTGACACCTTTGGCCACATTTTAGGGTCCATTTTGAAGGATGGCATTTCTGAATATTTAGAAGTGCATGGTAAAATTGGGCAAAAATCAAAATGGTTTCATCAACGGCAGGCCATGCCTGACAAATCGTTAAATTCTTTTGAAATTGTAAGGAACAAGTTTAACACCGAGAGAAAATTAATGGTATCTAATTAGAATTCAAGGAGGCCTCCGAAAAGGTGCCACACAGGAGGCTATTGAATAAGATAAGAGACCATATTCTAAATGCGGTCTGACCGAAGTCTTATAAAGCCTTAGATATACGCACTGCTCTTATGTTTGCATTCTCTAGAAATAAATGTTACAGGCTGGTTAATAGCATGTATAGAAGAGTGGCTGTCTGGCGAATAGCAGAGACAGGGGATAAAAGAAAAATGGGAGCCAATGACCAGTGATGTTCTCCAAGAGTCAGTGTTGGGCCCACAGCTTTTCACTTTACACATTAATGATTTGGGTGAAGAGACTGAAGGCAATCTAGCTAATTTTGCAAATGATACAAAGAGAGTTGCGTGAGCATGCAGTAAGGATTTAGGCAGGTTAGTAAAATGGGCAAAGAACTGGCAGATGGCACGCACGCAGAGAAGTGTGAGGTCACGCACTTTGGCTGGAAAAATAGAGGCACAGACAATTTTCGAAATGGCGTGGAAATTCCGAAAATTGAAATTCAGAGGGTCTTGGGAGACCCATTCCAGGATTCTGTTTAGGGAAACTTGGACGTTGAGTTTGTTGTTAGGAGGGAAAATGCAATGTTGGCGTTTATTTCTAGAGAATACAAACATAAGAGCAGCGCATATACCTAAGGCTTTATAAGACTCCGGTCAGACCACATTTAGAATATTGTGAGCAGTTATGGGTTCCCTATTTCAGGAAGGAAGTACTGGCCGTGCAGTGTGCCCTGGAGAATGAACCAGGAATGTCACTTTGAACATATGAGGAACTCTGGATCTCTATTCGAGAAATTTATAAGGACGAGTGGGGATCTAATTAAAACTTACAGAATACTGAACGGCCTGGACACTGAGGATGTTGGGAAGTCGATTCCATGAACAGAAGAGACGTGTACCCGAGGGTGGAGTCTTTATGTAAAGGCAAGAGTCTTCAGGATGGAGATGAGGAGAAACGTCTTCAGCCAGAGTTTGCTGAATCTATGGAATTCGTTGCTAGAAAACTCTGTGGAGGCCAGGTTATTGAGTAATTTAAGGAAGAGTACTTTAGGTTTTTAATTATGAAGAGGATCGAAGGTTCAGGGAGAAAGTGGAGAATGTGGTTGAGAAACTTGTCAGCCGTGGTTGCATAATGGAGCACACTGGATAAGCCATTTCCTCAACTGCACAGTTCTTCTCTCATCTGCTGTTTGTTTGCTTCAATGCTGCTCAGCGTAAACTTTAATCACCTTCTGCTTCTGCAAAATTGGACCGTTCGCAACAGAACATTCTCCACTGAAAAAATCACAGAAAGAGATAATCAGCCCTTGCATTGGTTTCGAAATTGCATTTTCAACTGCGAAATTAACGATAAAGGGCGGTTAATTGTGGTTAATTGGTCAGAATGAACATGTGAGCCAGTGTATGTAGTGGACAGTAAAATCCGACCCTTCACTGAGGCTTGCAGCATCAGCTCCACGGTCATTTCCTGCCCCGTGCCTTCCAGTCATCACTGTCTTTTACTTTTCCACTCCCTCTCTCCTGCTCTGAACTTCTTCCCAGTCAACCGCATTTTTCTAATTAGAAACTGCAACTTTTACTCACTGATTCCTGGTAAATGGACGTCACCCATTAGGGCATGATTTATAGCCCTTCCTTAATTACTGCAGAGCTGAAGAGCTGCTTTCTCCAATCCTAGACCACCTTGGATGTCGGTATAGCCATGTTAAGAGTAGGAAGGGAGTTGCATGATTTAGATCCAGTAACGCTGAAGGAGCGGAGAGGAAGTTCCAACTCAGAATGGCACATGACTTGCAAGGGTGTTTGTGGGTGGCAGTTTTCCAATCTATCCACTGCCATTTTCCATTCAGACAATACCAATGTCTTACTGAACTGAGTCTGGCGGATTAGCATTTTTGTATTTTATTTGTAATCAGCATTTCGATTTCTTTTGACGAATTCACACAAAAGAAATAACTCTCAATTTCCTGACTGGGAATTTTATCCAGAAATAGTCGATGCAAGCTCTGAATCGTAACCCCGGAAAAAGGAGTGATCTTGACAATAACTCAGCATGTGGACTTGTACACCCTCTTCTGCTTTAGCTTATATCCCATATATCAATCATAAAGATTTTTTATTTTCTTAATAAATGCTAAAACGTATCGAATATTTTCTTGAAGCTTGAGATCAGAAGACATGTAAATTGGGGAATTAGATTCTATTAGATACCCTACAGCGTGTAAACAGGCCATTCAGCCCAACAAGTCCACACCAACGTTCCGAAGTTTAACCTATTACATAAAACGAATTAAATGGAAGAAAAATGCAATCGATACTAGAAATCAAAGACAAACACAGAAACATCCCCAAAGAAGTAAAAGATCTGACATCATCTGCAGAGAATGAAACAAATTTAATTTTTGAGTTCAGTTGTACTTTCATTCAAAACAGTTCTGAAGGGAGTCAAATCACACTTGAAACGTTAATTTAGTGGGCCAAATGTTCCTATTTATAATTATGACTTACATGGAAAGAAAATCAAATCAACGGCAACAGATTTGGAGTTGATTCATGAGTTTCTAAAACTCAGCAAATCAAATTGACCACGAGATTTTCATATCGATAGAGGAGCAAAATAGCAATCTGTTAGTTTCAGATGTAGACATGAATTTGAAGTGCCACTTCTGTTGACCTCACACACACTCGAGAGAAAAGAAAAGCATCAAATCTAAATTAGTTTGAAACAAAATAACAAAGATGTAAATAACACCTAATTCACGGAAAGAGTTGAAATGAATTTGAGTGATTATGATGCAATTGGGAAGAGACTGCTGATGCTTGATTTGAATTAATTTATTATTATCATATCTACTAAAATAATGGAAAAATTTGGTTTTGCATGCAATGGAGGCAGATCACAACATACGACTCACATAGTGTGATTGAAAAGAACGAGGAATCATTGTTACAGCTGCAAAGGTAAGGCAGAAAAAGCAAGATCTACGTTTGATATTGTTAATTGACTAACAGTTCCTGGATTTTTCAAACTAATGCTGATTGCAGAGCACGTAAACAGACATCAATACATCTGAATGAATCATTGATGAGGCAAATTGAAACGCTTGAACCAACTTTTTGATGTCTTCTTCTTAATAATGTTCCAGATGTTCAAATACATAGTAGCCATAGTTCCAAAACCATTGAAAAATAAATGGATAAAGGAACATGCATAAATACTAATACATTAATTAATCGGTTAACCAAAAAAAAATGAACGAATACATATATATATTTATGTAATAGGTAGATAAATTAAGATAGATAAGTAGATACATGCATACATACATACGTAGATAGATTATAAAGCACTGCCTGACAACACTTGGAGTCCTCAAGTTGTGTTCAGAGACGCAAACTGTGGATTATTATCACATCTAAAACCTCTACAACTTCAGAAGATTTCAATCGTTGGAATAGTAAAAATCAGAGCTCAAAGTTAATGAGTACAAGAGCCTGCCCAGGATCCTTTCTTATTCTCGTTTGAGAGATATCATGATGAACTGTGCCTCTTTGATGAAAGAGAAAAGGCATCGGGAAATGTCTCTATTTTGTTAGCCTTGAAAGGTTTCACCATGTAAAATTAGTGATAGTACTGAAAGGACACATGAGCAGCTTTTTCATCTCTTCTCTAAATTTGGTCTGGGAAACCACATAAATGAAGACATTATTGCAGGAACTAAGTATCTGTAGCATGTTGGTCGTTTCTTGAAGAATAATATCAGGGTTACTGGAATCCAAGCCGTTGAAGTAACCTTCACCTACCAATTGCACGTAAAGGTAACGTCCAACATAAGTGGACCAAAGGAGGAGGAAACTGATCGAGATGGCAAAGAGCAAGACAATGGATCTTTTGCGATTGGCCATCTCAGGGTCTGCACGGTCACCTTCACCCCAAAGTCTTTTGCGGGCTCTGCTAGCTTCTAAGATGTGTATTACAGTTAATGTGTTGAGAAGCAGAATGAGAAGAAAAGGGAGAAGTGGTGTTAAAATCTGATCTAACTTGTCGTAGACCTTCCAGAAGGCCGAAGTATAATAGATTGGTTTAATGTCACAGAACCAGGGCACCCCGTCCACAATGTACAGCGGCTGAGAGACTAAGTAGAAAGGGACATTCTTGACACAGCTCAGAGAACAAATCGTTCCTATTACCAGAGTTGCAGTTTTCTTGTTGCAGTATCTGATCTTCAGCTTCTGATAGCTGATTGCCACAAAACGGTCAATGGTGAACGCCACTGTCAGCCAGACAGAGCCATCTCGTGTAGCATAGACCATCACACTGGTGACTGTACACGCAGGGGTCGTTGACAGGATACTGTTTCTGAAGTCGATACCACCAATACGGTTTAGCACACAGCCAGCCATAACGACAAGGAAGTCCGCTATTGTGATTGCCACCAGGTAAAATGTGATGCAGAGAGACAGCCCACATTTTCTTTGACACAGGACCACAATCGCCAACAAGTTTGCTATAAGGATAGTAGAGATAGATATATGACAGAATGAATCCCAATCACCAGTTAATTACCCTATCTATTTCGTGACTGAAAACCTCAGCTCACCATCTTCGTACATCCTTTTATTACATCATGAGTCCTACTACTACAAAGTTGTTGATTTTATTCAACATTCAGTCATGAATTAATCATTTGTACTTACGTTCTTCAGTCCAGTCGGGTAGAGTGCAAATTCAGTTCTCTTTCCACTGAGTCAAATCATTGCGAAGCTCACCAGTTTAATCAAACACAAAATATTTTTGTCTTATCCAAATCTTTATTAATAATATCATCCATCTTTTCAAGGCAATATATTTGTTTCCTGTCTGGCAGTGCCGGATTTTAATAACCCCAAGCTTTAAATTTTCAGTTACAGCCAGAAGTAGGATCACTCCTCACACCGTAAAAGTTCAATTTATCTGCAATTCGACAATATCTCGTTTCATACCTCTCAATCAACCTATCAGTGGTTATATGTTTATCTATATACGTAGCAATCTCTGGAAACCGTCTTCAATGTCACCCCTCATTGTTTATCTTTCTCTTTTTTTCTTGAAGTTGTTCATTATCATCTAACTTATTGTCCACAGTTGCACCAGCATGTGTACCTTATTCCTTTTCTCTCCAAATCATGGCTTGCTCGGCTATTTCAAACATCAGTTTATCATCAACCAGATTTCTGCCTGTCTGCTGCCACATATGGACAAGACTCGGTAACAATAGTAACTTTTGCTCTTTCAAGGCGCATGACTGAAGATGGTATTTGGTACACACCACATTAATTTCATTGTCATCATTAGATTTTTCTTGTTTTTAATGCCACATTCCTTTACGAAATGCAAATATGGGCAAATATCTCCTAATGACATAAACAGATTCCATAACAAATTAAAATCTCTTACGAACACTCATAATTTGCATACAAATCCCAAAACACTTTCTGACATAATATTGATGACACTACAAATCAGAAACGTATTAGTTTGTAATCCGTCCTGCAATAAAAATTACTGTGATCATTAAATATAGGTTTAATTTGAGCTCGTCCACTACAACAATTTCGTTCTAATAATGCATTTTGATTCGTGATTTACGAACCTAAGATAGTAATTTCTCCAGAAAACACGAAAAGCACCTCGTATGTTACCACATTGGAATTTAACTTGACTTTTAACAACTTTGCAGTTTAATATTCATGCAAAAACATGTATTACAACGTAAATTTCAATAACATAGGAAATGGAATTTCTAGAAATTGCTTATGAAACATTAATTAATATCATGCACTGTTGCACAATGAAATTACAATTTCTATGCATATTCAGCATAAAGCTTTGTAACATATAATGCACCTATGCATACTATAGGCAGGTGCTAGCTCCTAACACTCAAAGAGCGCTGAAAGTTACACAATAATGTAACCCACCACAAAAGATAACATAGAACACATTCGGTGATTTACAGACATAAACGATAACTTATCTGTGATTGAAGGCTTACCAAGGGCACCAATCACAGTGAGAAGGGGATAACAAATGGCAAAGAAAGGGGCAATGACTGGCTCATGCATCGTCTTTCAGAAGTTAAGGACGTTCCCGAATCTGTAGTTGCAGTTTCTGCCAATTTCAAATCTTGCCTCATTTATTTTGAGCATGAGTCTCCAAAGGGACAATTCGTGAACAACAAGCAGTTTAGCTACATTTCAATGAACAACCTAATTAACTGAAGTTTCCATGTCTTCCATTTGCAACATCGAAAATGTTCATGACCTCATTTCACTTTTTGCCAAACGACTGAATTGAACTCTGCCATTCCGCTTTGCCATTTACAATTATTTTGAAAGTTCCAATTGAATATGCTAAGTCGTGATTGTATCGATATTGGAAAATTGCGTCTTCCCTCATTGCCATTTCTCAAATATGATGTGAATTTACTTGCCATATTAGTTTACACATTATATTGACTGCGAAACATTTTAATTTTTCATGCTGTAATCCAACCCCAACTCCGCACCAAATTCCATAAACAAGACTGCCACTGTTGGCCCATTGTACCAGCTTGTTCCTGCCCCACAGAACTAATTCCTCCTACCTTGACTCCATCCTCTCTCGCATGTTTGGACCCTGACTACCTGCATCCATGATTGATTTGATGCCCTTGGCCATTTTGTCACGTCCTATTTCCCTGTCATAGCTGCCTTTTGTTCACGTTGTTCTTCCCCTCTACACCTTCATTTCCCCACCAGGATGGACTGAGAGCTTCCAGATTCTTAGTGCTCGAGAGGAATAAACAATCCCCATTCACCAGAACTCCCCTTCTATTGACAGAGCGTTCTCTCTTATTAACATGGATTTCTTCTTTCATAACTGTGGATTCCAGGCTACTATGTTTAACAGGGCCGTCAAAAGCACACCCCTTGTTCTCAATTTTCATCCCATAAGTGTCTTCATTCAACGGATTATTCTCCGTGATTACAGACAACTGCATCAGAACACCCAGAAAAACGCATCATTCGTTCAATTCCCCCCTCTGCATTTCGCAGGGGCACCCGAGACCACTCCCTGACCAATAACACCAACCCCACATCCCATGTAAGAGCAAAAATTGCTGCAACTACCCCCTCACCTCCTCCCTGTTCCACACGCAATGGTTGAAGCATGATTTCAACTGTAATTGCTCCAATCTATTGTATTTTCGATATCAAGTATAGCCTATCCTACATTGGAGAAAGCAAATTAAGACTTGGTCTCATACTTGATACTTGGTCTGTATCAATAATAGCCTATCCTACACTGGAGAAAGTAAATTAAGACTTGGCCAGATTGGGAAAGAGCAGATAATTCTTCCCCTAAAGGACTTTACTAAATTGGATGTGTCTTTTTTGTTATTTAATTAACAAAAAGTAGTGCTTATTTGGCTATCATTAGACTAAACTTTGTTTATCCCCGATTTCAATGTTTTGCCATTTGCTATTTTAACCCACCCTGCTGAAATGTTACTAATCCAGTGGCATATCACTACCTCAGCATCCTTTGCTAAATTGCACGATATTTTGTGGTGCAATTCAAGAACTGCACTAAGTATATAAACATGCCTCATTGAGTACATAAAGGAGTAACATTTCCATGTTCTGCAGTGATTTCATTTCCTGGCACTTCAGTCACACCTGAAAGTGTCATTTTTAGTCAGGGATTTCATAGATCCCGTGTAGTGTGAAAAGATGGTAGTAGGCCCAACAAATCTATAGCGACACTGCGAAGAGTAACTCACCCAGTAACATTCCCCTACTCTGTATTTCCCCTGACTAGTGCACCGAATCTGCACACCACTGACCACTATGGTCTCATTCACCTCAACTGAACATCTTTGGACTGTGGGAGTAAACCGGTGCACCTGGACGAAACCCACACAGATACGGGGAGAACGTGAATATTCCACACAGGCAGTAGCTCGATGGTATAATCAAACCCGTGCACCCGTATCACTCACCACTTAGGCAATGAGTCGCTGTACTGTGTTTACACTTTTTCTAACTACCCACATGTTTCTTGTGATCTCGTGAAACAATAACTGGATGAATAGTTTGCTGTGAAACTGGTAAGTAATATAGTTATCATTACAAAACACGATCACAGAATTTTCATTTAATACGATTATAAATGACCTTCAGAAAATATTTACTACACTACTCCAGCCTTCAGTAAGGCAGCAGATTTGATGCGAATATTGATTTCTTTAAGAGCAAACGACTTCTCTTTTTCATCCACATTCTATTTCGTTCAAAGAGTAGTCAACCGACTTCTGCAGTGACAATTGTGAAATAATATCGGTCCACATCTTGCAAACCTCCTTACGTTGCACATTTAAGACATTCCCTCGAAGTGATGCGAAAGTCAATATGGACCTCAGTCTCGTTTGAAGAGATTATATTTCCAACAACGTCATGTCCGTGCTGCATTGGCTATCGGCATTGTATTGTTGGGTAAGTGGTTGAATTATTGATTTTATATCTTTAAAGTGAGATTTGAAATTCCACATTATAAGTCACGTGAACAAAATAAATTTCAGGTGAGCCACCCGGATCGAGAACAAACAGCATAAAGAAGGAGAGAACAATGAAGTTATTTGAAAATGTTATTTATTTCTCATAGTTTCATGGAAGAATTGACGGTGACATTAGAACTGAATATCAGTTTTCTCGACTCCGCTCTGAACCTTTTCTTGATTATCAATTAGACACTATTGCAGGAGCTGTGTGCTGGGAAGATATTCATCTTCTCTGAAAGGATTTACTGCGGTCATTGAAATCCAGACCATTTATGTTGAGTTCATCTGGAATATGTACGTACCGATTATTTCCAGCAAAACTGATCTACGGAGTGAGGAAGCTTAGAGAGATAACGAAGTACAGAAAAATTGATAACTTGTGGTTGCACAGCTCCGGGTCTTTGTGGTTATCATTTCAGAAACATCTCCTTCGGGCTTGGCTGACTGCAATGATATGTTTGACGATCACATCATTGGAGGACAGAATGAGAAGGAATGACAGAAATGGTGTAGAAATGTGGTCGCCCTGCCAGGCACGTGACGTGTAAAAACTAGACCCGATACCAGAGAATCAGGCATGATATTCAGGATGTTTAAGAGTCTGGAATTGTGTTAGAAATGAACTTCCTTGATGCTGCTCAGTTGACTAACTATTCATTTGGCTAGCAGTGCAGTTTTCACCGTGCAGTATCCGGTCTTCAGTTTCTGGCAGCAAATATCCACATAACGTTCAACAGTGAAGGCCACCATCAGCCACATAGAACAATTACAATTACAAGAACGTTGCAAGAACATGAAGCTACAGCTAAAATACCGGGTAAATTGTTCTGCTGGAGTGAGCGGCACTTAAGCAAAATGGTTCATTCACCTGGTGGGAAGCCATAGTAAAGAAAATGGCTTCCACAGGTTCATTCAATTAGTGATTTCCATTCCTCTCACCTGGTGTGTCAGATTTCAACCATGGAGTTTCTGTGATACAGCGGGTGTCCTCACTCGCATAGACAGAGGGAGAAAATGCCACTTTAAGCTGCAACCACACTGGCTATGGTTATTACTTACTCTGGTACCTTCAGAACCCAGCCAGACTGCCGGAGGTCACTGTCCATTCGTGCTGACGTGAAGGTGGATTTCGCTCAGATCTGGTTTTCTGATGCTGTCCAACAGTTGTACTATTCGTGCTAATTAACTCTCTCTGAGCTTTTGGCACCGGACACTACCGTCAATTAATGAGCAATGCGTCTTACAGTGAAGCGTCTGAGCAAGAGCCACGTGTAATAACTGCTGCAGGTTTCTGGGTCACAGCTGCTGCCTGTTGAGAGCTGTTCATAAGAACGTGTCAGATACTGGCACTTCAGAACATTGATATGAAGGAAAACTTCCGGAGGACAATCACATAAACAGCATTTAACATGCTGCACAACAAATCCTGATTCAAGTATTTGTACTGGCCGTGTGAATGCCGAATTTATTGTTGGTTATTTGGGACTCTGTGGGAATTAACCACTTCTGTTCACTGAGTAAATAAAATCTGCAACTGATATGTCACTAATCCGGACCATATACACTGTGTTGAAAATAAATAGATCAAATAATTTTCGATTTGAATTCCGGGAGTACAGTACAGAGGGCAACCCAAGAAATCCCTAAAAGTTACATTACCCTGATTAATCACTTCCTTACATTAAACATTAACACTTTAAAAACTAAGAAGCCACAATACAACAAAGTAAATAGGGGGTGGTGGGGGGGTATATGCGGGATATTATAAGAATTTAATGAACCGTGATGTTCATGTGTAATGGCCCCGGCCAAATCCCTCCCGGGATTTCAAGGGAGCCCATATTCTAACTTTTCTAGTTATTTTGAGCAGATGTACAAATGGATATTCCAGGAGTGACGCAGGTGATCAAAATCCCTCGGGTTTTAAACAGAACAGAATTTATTTATGAAACACAAACAAAAGAGAACCGAATGATTTAAACTCTCCGAAATCTCAGCAGACAATGCCAACTTAATCATCCTGTTACAAATGCAGTCGCCACAAACACCCTCTTGGGAAAACAGTAAAATAAGACATAGATTCTTACAAGAGAGGGAGAACGCACAGATATTTATCATGAAACTTTGATGTATTGTTGCTGTTCCTTTGGATTCCCCGGTTTAAACTGACCAGCAGCTCTGAACAGCCAGACTGCAGAAACCAGTAAAGCAGAGGTGAGAGAACTGGCTATATCCTTTCATTGTACAAATACTAGTTTTAACAAAAAACTTGAAAGTCTTTTATCTCAGTCAGTATTTGTTAGATATAACCAAATTGGCCCTAGATCCCATACAAAACAAACAAACCGGAATCGAAATGTTTTTTGAACCCTGTAATAATAAAAAAATGACAACCTAAACTTGAGAAAGGAGCAGCATCCACAATGGTAATAATCCGAGAGGAAAAACACATTTTGTCTTGTTTTCTTAATATTGACTGAATGTAAAAGTCAAACTGAAAAAAAAGCGTTGGTGCTTTAAAACATGAGAAGTGCTTTTGGAAATGAGAACTCAGCAGGACGTGAATAAAAAGCATTTATTTTGAGATTTTGTTAACCCATACTGCAGTGCAATCGTGTTGCAGTTACATATTCTTTCACGACTGGAAAACAGTGTCAGTTTCGATATTTCAGGAAGTTGTTTTGTTACAAAGGTTTTTGTTCGTAAATTATTAAAAATCATTTAATAACAAATGTGCATCATGTACAGAATGTATTTGATATAAATGGAGCAGAAGAAGCTTCCCCCATGCTGCACCTGTCACTCTCTGATTGTTAAATATTTGCATACATTTCAAATCAATGCTTTTTAAAAGATAATTTTGGAATTCCTAGTCTTCTCAGTAGTTTGCACACAATTACCATCTACCCGATTCCACTCACCTTGCCCTATTACAGGAGTGTTTTTGTCCGAGACTTCCTCTGGTTTCTGTCACAGTGTCTCTGAGCACGCAGTAATACACTGCGCTATCAGACAGACGTAGCTCGTCGATGGTGAAATTCCCCTGACGTTTTGAAATATCCAACGATACGGAAAACCGAGTCCCCACACCTTTGGTTCTGAAAACATAACCGGATTGAAGGATGTAGATCAAGAATGTTGCAGATTCACCCGTGCCTTGACGGTACAGCTGTATGGAATATGAATTAGCTGCTTTGATTGAATAACTGAAGTTAATGGTTACAGATTCTCGTTCAAACTGTTTTTTTTAGTTGGCTCCTGCGAGACCGAATCTGCAGAATTAACACCTGCAGAAATTTCAAAGTAAAAGTGAGTTCAGTTTTGAATTATATTTTTTTTCCAATGTGTCACAGAGATAACAGAACATATTGCAAGTACAATGAAAACACTGTTACATGGGACGTCACCGTGTATATATCAAGGAGAAGTCAACATTTTTTGCAACTTGGTGAACTTACCAGTGCAGAGAACTGCCGCTATAGTCAATATATAAAATGTAACTGCAGACATGTTTGCAGAGTAGTTGGTGGGTTTGAACAGAAGGAATTGAAACTCAAACGTTTAGGTTAAGGTCGAGGTTTCACAGACGAAGCTGAAGCCGAGTCCTTTCAACTTATATTTGGTGTTGAGTTATATCCTGCCTCAGTGCTAATTGGTTTATTCCTGGTGATCACCAGGTGACACCCAATCTGTTTTTCAATGCAGTCTCCTACGTCACAGGTCTTTCTGCAAGAACGCAGTATCTGAGCTGAAGGAAGCCACTTGGCTCTTCAAGCATGGTCCTCATTGCTGATCTGCCTCACATAAAATTTTCTGCATTATTCACGAATCCGTTTGTTTGCAGTACTCCCTGTGAGTGTAAAGTAAACTGATGAACAGAGCAAGTATTCGCTTGGTGCACAAAATTTTCAATTCATTTCTGACACTCTGACAGGTTTAACTTCTGATTAGTTTTGATGAGGGGTAATACTGAATGATGTTATGTTATCTGTGCTAGGGTCTTCCCTGAAAATATCTGGCCATTGATCATGAAAAATGCCCGCAGCTGGGAATATTTTATGTAAAATGGCGCATATTCTGAACCTCAGAATAAGCTTCTGCTCGAAATCTAGTCTTTGCTATGTCAAGGTAGATATTTCTAAAAACACATCAAAAGGATGGGAATGAAAATAGCGAAAATAGCGAAATTGATATAGAGGATAATCCATGATAATATGGCACAACGGACTCAAACAGATGCGTGGCCTACTCCGAGTCTCTTTGATACCGAATGTATTACCAATGCACAATGCAGATCAAATGTCTAATTCAAAGAAAGGGGCGAGAGTGTTTCGCTTGTTTTAGTTACGCCTGATTGCACCTTTGTATCAGTGTGGACCTGCTTGTACGAGAATTGATTGTCAGAGATAAGAGCACGATCCAATCTCAAAGGAATTGTAATGGAAAATTACCAAATTTAACATTTACTACGAAATCTGAAATGTTTTCCGAAATTCAAAACTTTTCTGGCACTTTGCAACTTTGCTGAATGCTGCAGTCCAGAGACAGCTTGTCTCTGTGGAACTTTGTAAACATTGAAACTGGCCTTGTGACCAGTCAATTTCAGATTTGAGCTAAGGGAAACATAAGAACAGTATGTCCACGACAAACGAATGAAAAAATAACAATTTGAGTTTTTTCCAGTCTTTGTCCTTGAGACCGTGATAAAATATGATAAGAAGAATTTCTGAATTATGCTCAAGTGCCCTTGCATGAGACATTTTTGCCATGTGTATTAGTCCCTCTACATGCAGAGGTTAAAATTATTAAAGTCCTTTTTATTGCTCTTGCGAACTGTTAAGTCGAGTCAATTTAATTTCCACGACAGTAAACTTGGGGGCTCGTCACTGGACGCTGCGACTGGGTGGGATTCTGAAGATTCCCAGGAGGTGTAGGTGCCAGCAGCTTGAAGGTCTTTCACTTCATCTCGAGCGCTAAAATGGTCCCTTTACGTGAGAGGACTGGGAATCTATGGATCGCCCCAGCGCCTGAGTTCGAATCGAATATGGTCAGGGTAAGAGTCGCAGCCTAAGTAATCCATCACAGAGACGCATTCAAAGTGAATAAATAAAGCAAGAAAAGGTTTCAGTGAACTCTCGCCATGGTATTTGAGCAAAACCGCAACGGAAGGGGATTGCCCGCTCTAGAATGTTAAGATACATTGAGTTTATGGGTGGTTTTTGACTTGGAACAAACACTGCCTGAGTTGGACTCGCAAAGACGTACGGGGTACTTGGTTTCTTGGTTTACAAAAACCAAGACTTTGAGGTGGACGCGCCCAATGCAAGAGGAGACCTTTAGAGGTCAAAAGTAAGCAAAAGGGAAATGATAACGGTACAGAGAGAGAGAGAGAGAGAGAGAGACCTGAAAACTTTTCGAGTGACGCGGAAAATGGGCTCTGGCAAGAGCAAATAAAAAGAGGGTCCACAGAGGACATGTAATGGCCAACCAAAACTACAGTAGAGGCTAAATAATTTCGGTCCAGCGTCTTTAAAGCAGTTAGAATTGTGAATTAAGGAAGGTGGTTTCTGGAGGGTGGAAGTTTTAGTAAAAGACAGTTAGACATTTTGAGGTCGAAGTTGGAGGAGAGAGAGAAGGTGAAATGGAAGGGAAAAATAGAAGTTGTGATTTGGAGTGCTTGTAACGTGTGGAAGGCTGAGGCTGATATCAGACAAAGGATCAAGTAAAAGATAGATCAATTACGTGTACAAACATCAGCACACATGCAGACGCGTGGAAAACAACCAATTGAAGCTGTACAGTGTCTGATGTCTGTTTCAGAACCTGACCTTTATGACTGCCCTCTGAGACTTACAGCCCTCCTCCAAGGTTCGCCTGGCGAAGGTTCCCAGTCGGCAGCTGACACCTCAGGGTCTGCTGAATCACCGGTAGCATCTCGTACCCGCAACAGATTAAAGCAAAAAGCCCAAGAGAAGTAATAAATGGCCAGCTGCAAACGTCCATGCCAGAGCAGCCAACCCACAAGTAGAAAAGAACAACGATTTTAATGCTTTTGTTCCAGCACTGGCCACTGGCTGTAGGGAATCATTCCCAGTGCGAATGGACACGACCAAAATAGCAATGTGTTGACATCGAGAAGATGAAACATCTTCTCGTTTCTTATGCGCCTCACTGAAGTCCATAATGCCCATAGTGGACTGAGACCACCTGAAGACATAACGGTGGCATAAATCACGCTGTATGAGGCACATCTGATGAACAGCTTCATCAATGGAATGAAGGATGAAATAGCGAAAAAGATAAAAGACACATGTATTACTTGGGTCACGGGAAAGCTAAATTTGATAGAACAATATGTGATACATGCTGAAGGATGAGCGGAAATTGAAGATGGAAGAAGCGTATAAAGCTCAGCTTACTATGATGCAGATGGTAGCCCAGACGTTGGATGGAGGTGCTGCAGAATAAAGAGAACAGAGGAGGCATTGGCAGCGGTAGATCTCGTGGCAACTATGTTTGCAGAGCAGTGGACCACTGGGCGAGGCAGTGCCCGCAAAATCAGTCCCAATCGGCCCAGGAGGCTGGGCAGCAGAATGAGAGACAGGGGAAGGCTGAGGTGGAGGTGGGCAGCCCACAAGGTACAGGTAACCCTCTTTCCCTTGGCAATGAAGACTCGCTTGTGCTAATCTCTTCTACTAACCTTACGGGCACTGAAAAAAGTCCCAACCCCATATTGAGCGCTTAGATTGCAGAGCATGGACCATATATTCAGTGCAATGATGATGCATATAAGTCAATGCCTACCTCGATGTTATATGTGGAAAGTACACCAGTTTCCTGTTTTGGAGATACAAGGGCATCCCTGAAATGTTTTGTAGTGACAATGGGACACCAACTGTCAATAATGCCTTACAGCAGATAAGTCATTATTTGTGACTAATCATGAGACAACACAGTGCCTACCAGCCAGCGAGCGGTGGGGCAGTGGAAAGAGAAAATGCTACTTTAAAAAATAAATTGACACAATATTGTGAGGAACCATAGGTGACATAGAAAAAGAAACTTCCGATTGTGCTTATGTATATAAGATCCAGGAGGACAGGAAGAGCTAATCTTAGTCCATTTGAGATTTTGTTTGATAGACCGCCCAATACAGGAATTGACCCAAGACGTAAGTTAAGACAGATAACAAGTCACTTTGAGGAATGAACGTTGTGTTACTGTATGAACTCGTTACACTTTTGTCTGAAATGAAGAATCAAATGAAAGCAGCACTACCCCAACCAGCAAAAGGGAAGCTGCACGATCTAGAAAATGGAGACTGTATGGTAGTGAAAGACTTCAGGAGGAAAAACTGGAAAGCGAAGTGGTGGCTGGGACCGTTTCAAATGCTGAAGTCTGCAGTCGAGGGACAGCTTGTCTGTGCAGAAGATTGTAAACATTCAAACTGGCCTTGTGAGCAGTCAATTTCAGATTTGAGCTAAGGAAAATATAAGAACAGCATGTCCACAACAAAGGAATGACAAAATAACAAGTTGAATTTTCCCAGTCTTTGTCCTTGAGACCGTAATAAGAATGTTATAAGAAGAGTTTCTGAATTATGCTCAAGTGCTCTTTCACAAAGCAATTTTTCAAAGTGCTTTGGTCCCTCTGCATGCAGAGGTTAAAAATACTGACTTTTTTTTTCTCTTGCTAATAGTTGAGTCGAGTCAATTTAACTTCCACGACAGGAATCATTTTCCTTTCTTCATCCACGTTGGTGGAAAACCGATCTCAGAAGTCTGAACACTCATCAACATGTTCTTTTACGAATCTCCTCAGTAAATATTTCGTACCTTATCTGGCATATTGAACGTGCCTGAAGATAGTGGGTACACTATATTTTGCCGTGCAAGTGGAATTTAATGTTACAGTATTTCCTTAGTGAATGAATATGTTGCAGACTTCAATCTTTCCCATTCGTTCCTGTATGAAATAGGTAGAATGCATCAACAGTATACGAATAAATATGATCAGTGAAACGCAAAATGGAATTTTTTGTTCTGACTCACTGGATTGCACAACAATTACTGTTGGTAACGAAGCCAGCGTGTATATCGTATTGGTTTGGTTGTATACATCACACTTCTATTTTTACGCTTCAGGCATTTCACCAGTGACTCAACCCAGATTAGAGACAGTTTTCGCTTCCTCAGAGATTAAGAGGAGTTTCTTCGCTTGGCAACTGACTGGTATCAACGATTTTACGTCATCTGCGGACCAATCACTATTACTTGAGGAGTCTATCCTCTATATGGTTTTCTTCTGGTTCCTCTTATTTTGTGCTGTCTCCCATTTCGAGTGAAGTGGAGAAAGGTGAAGACAGGTAGTGATACGACCTGGTAAATGGGAGAAATGAATTTGGTTGTTGTCAGGCAGCAGTGGAAGTGTTAGGGAGGGGCTGGGAAGGGAGACGGGTGGACGAGAGGCAAGGTATTTACAATTGGATAAGTCAATTTGAGTCTTCTGGACTCTAAACTGCATGGCGGAAGATGACGTGTTGTTCCTCTAATTTGTTCTGTCGTTTGTTTTGGTTGTGGAGGAGGTCAAGGAAGGTCATGTCATGTCAGACAGAGACTGGTTGGGGGACTTGTAATGGGTGGTGACTGGAAGGTTCAGCCAGTGCCTGAGGACGTAGCTGCAATGCTCGTTGAACTATTACCTATAACTTTATGATTGGTTTCCCCAATATAGATAAGACCACACTGGTACCACCTGATGCAGTTAACTAGATTGGAAGAGAGACATGTGAACCCCTGTGTCATCTGGATGGACTGTTTTGGATACTGTTAGGTTTCACATCTTTTACATTTAAATGGTAAGGGACATGGGTGTTTGGGGTTTGGTGGGGAGAGTTGCACAAGCTAAGATTGTCCCAGACTTTACGTTCACCCTGTTCTAAGCAAGAGAGGATGAAAGAAACCCCACGAACCACGACTGTCTCGCATGGGCCATTGAGATCATGAGAGCCCCCAAAACAGCTAGTACTCTTCTTTGACCTCTTTATATATTTCCTTAACACCATTTGTCTCTGAATAACCTCTAACGTTATCTGTCTCCCTATTTCCCTCTCTCTTGATTCTTCTTTCTCTCTTACACTATTTCCATCTCTCTCTCTCTCTGACAGCCCTTCCTTTTGATTCCTTCCCTTTATGTTTTTCTTTCTTTGTGTGATTCACTGGCAGCCCATTCTTTGGAACCTGTCTCTTTCTACCTCACGGCCCCGTCTGTTTCTCTCTATTTTCGTCCCTGTCTCTCTGAGTGTGTGTGTGTGTGTGTGTGTGTGTGTGTGTGTGTGTGTGTGTGTGTGTGTGTGTGTGTGTCCTTGTCACTGTCTCTTTGACCCTGTCTGTTTTTTTTCTTCTCTTTTCGTTGTCTGTCCCTTTTCTCGCTCGTTTTAATTTATCTTCCTCCCGGTCTTTTTCTTGTACTTTATTTCTTTTTGGTCTCCTTGTCCTTTTTGTCTTCTGCCTTTATTCTCCTGCCACGTTTCTCTCTACCTTTTGTCTTCAGTATTGTCCCCTTTGCCCTTTTTTCGCCTGCTTCAGTTGGCGATCTGTTTCCCATTATGCCTGTTTTACCTTTTTGCCTTATTCCGTCTGTTCACCTTTTCCCTCTAGTTTTTATTCTCTCCACCATTTCACCCCGCTGTTTTGTTTTATTTTACCCTCAGCCCTTTTTTATTCTCTTCCCTTTTCGTGCCATTTCACTTTTCCCACTCTGCATTAATCTGCAGCCCACCCAATTGTACTCACCCCACCAATTTGTGCCCCCAAAATTCTGCAGCCTCCTGTAATATCGATGAAACATTTTGGGTATCATGAAAGGCACGAAATAAATAACTTTTTTTATTCACTATATTGAGAGTATTACTCTCTTTCAAAAAAGCAATTATAATTTTAAAGCTGTGCATTCAAATGAAAGGTATCAGATATCAGCGCGAATTCGAGGAACCATTGCAGATCTAGCCTTAAACTTTCTGTTTAACTGACGTACTTTTGCATTCAGTGTCGCTCTGGACGTTTTTGTTCATTTCTGAACAATTCATTTATGAGAAAATATCAAAGGTGAAGTTTTCAGGAATATTGATTATGACGATTATGTTGCATAACTATTACAGAAAAATGAATGACGTTGAAGAAAATACCAACATATTTCCTTAATTTTAATCCAGATGAGAGTTAACTTGATCATTAACCTCTGTGCATCACATTCAGTAGTTTGCACTTTCTTGCATTTATCCTTCAATACTTTTTTTCACTATTATGTCCTCCTGCAAGTATTATTACTATACTTACTTCTTCGATATTGCAGGCTTGCAAATATATTATTACTTCATCTCCGGCAGCACATCTAAATGTCTTCACTTATGACCATTTTTAACTTTTGTTGATCCATATTTTCTATTGTTTCTTGCCCTCATGCCTCACACACTCGGATTTTAGGAGTCCTGAATTAGTAGCAGTGATACTTCAAAATCAGCATAGTGCAACTCCCATTCTACGCAGCATTTTTGAGGATTCACTATCTGTTTGTGAAGTATGTCCACTTGGTGGAGAGGAAGGTAGCAGTATCACAACTCTTGCAATTCTCACAGTCCTGGTGCGGATTTTGTAGTCTCCTGTGATTGAAGTGGTGGTAATGTTGCCTTGATCGTCATTTCCTGTGACCGTCATCAGATGCTGAATTGTTTGATTCGGGAGCTGTCTTTGCCAATATATTTTCGTAAATGTGATAGGAATGGAACAGGTCATGGACACAATTCTAATTTTACTTCCCACAATCCGCAAAGGAAGTTGTTTTACTCCATCTTCTCCAGTCAACTCTGCGGAGAACAGAGTGGTAAAAAGCAAGAGGATTCCACATATTTGAAACATAATCCAATACAAATAAAGGTCGATGAAAGCAGTTGTTCATTGAACTTCTGTCAAAAGCTGTGAAACTCTAAATAATAATTTTATTTATAAGAGGAATTTAGTTGAATAACTCGATCTTCACGTATTATTCGGAGTTGCCTTCTTGTTGAACTTACTGTAGAAGTTATTCTTGCTGCTTGTTTCTGTAACAGCTTTTTACACTGACAACTGTTCTCACTGTCTGTCAGATCATTGTACCACTACCTTTCAATTTCTTTCTTTATCATAGGTTCACAGTACACTGTAATAGCATGTGCAAGTAATTACCAGGTGCAAATTCTCACCACTGACTCCAGTTCACGAGATATTGCTTAATGAAAACAGGCATAGTGTCCTTCCTAATGTAACAATGTGATGTGGTTGTACTCTGCATTTCAACGGCACTTCCAGTATAGAATTATTTCAGGATATCTTTCTCCCGGTTGAAACTGTAGTTTTATTCCATCGTGTGACTGCACTCCGTTTAATAAGAGAAGGGCACCGTACTATTCTGAAATATCGATTTACACGTTAAAATGGTATGCTTCATCTGACTGATTCGATGTGAATATTTATTTCTATTATGTACAACATGAAGAACAAAACTGACTGCACATTGCAGTAAATTCTTCCACAGGGGTCTGTGTAAGATCACTCACATTCTCTCTGCATATTTCTCTCTTTATTTCTCTCTCTCTCTCTCTGTCTCCCTCTCACACATACACAATTATACAAACACAGAGATACAAACCTTGTGAAATATTCTTCAAATAGCATTAATGCATTATTTTTACTGTTGATTATAACAAAGTTGAACCCTGACATTTTTGGAGTACAGATGGGTGTACAAATAGTTTGGAAACTGAAAGAAAGTCGAGTAAAGCATATATAGGAGCAAACGTAAACCATGCGGCCCTTCCAGTCTGTTTCACCATTTGATATAGCTGATATTACGCTCAAACCCAAACTCCTGCCTGCTCCCTGTAACCCTTGATATCCCTAGCAATAAATAACTTATCTATCTCTATCTTAAATAAACCCAAAGACTTGGACTCCGCATCATCTTGTAGGATTTGCTTAAACAGATTCACCACCCTTTTCCTGAACAAATTCCTCTTGAGTACAGTTCTTAAGGGTCATCTTTCTCTCTCAGACTTTGCCCTCGCATCCCAGTCTCTCCATTCAGGACTCTCAGTATTCTGTAAATTTCCATAAGAGCCCTCTTATTGTTCTTAAATCCATTGAGTGGAGATTCAGGGTCCTAACCTGTTCCTCATATGACAAGCTCTTCATCACCTGAATCATTCTTGTAATCCTCCTCTGTATCCCATCCAAAGACAACACATCCTTTCATAGAGGCGGGGCACTAAAATATTAGCAATATTCAGAATTCGGTCTGACCACAGCCTTATATAATGGAAGGAATGCCGTATTCCTTTTGCATTGCAATTTCTAGAAATAAATGCTAACGTTACATTTGTTTTCCTAATTGCCAACGTTTATAGTTGCTAAGCCAAACATATGTGCTTCTGTGCGCATGTACCATGTGTGTTTTGTATCTGTGTATTTCTATGTGTGCATCTTTTTATTTCTGTCTGTGTGTGTCTATGTGTATTAGATATGCTGTTGAGGTATGTCTTTCTGTGTGTTTCTGTCTGTGTGTGCATGCTTGTGTATGGTTGTGTTTATATGTGTGTCTATCACTGTGTGGCCATTTCTGCGCACTTTAGGAGTTTGGTGTGGAGCTCGAATGAATTCATTTGGAATTGTCTGTACTTGTTGCTAACTTCCAATTAAAATGGCATGATGGCACCACCTTGTGGCGAATTGAGGAGCTGCACAAGCGACAGGTGATTGACGAAGGAACCTGTATTCCAGGACTTCCCTTTGGAATTTTCTTCAGGGCTATATTTTGTGTTTTGGCGGGCAAGCGAACCTAAGCCTAAGGGCAATAGCTGCAAATGTGGAGACATGATTTAAGAGAGAAATGGGGGGAAACAATTCTCTCAGAATGTTGCATAACTTTGGATCTCCCTTCTTCAAAAGGCAGTGGTCTCTTATCGAGTCTAGACACCTGCTGATTCTGACTGACCTCACAGTACCTGAGGGATGGACATGTATAAATCTAACTTCAGTGCCAGAGATAAAGATGCTAATTCAGAGATAGACGGAGATTTTGTGAAACTGGGGAAATTACTGGAGTCATCCCTAAAGTGAACTATTTTATCAGAGCCCTCCAGAATCAGGCTAATAAAATGCACAGACCAGGATTCTACATTTCACACGAATCAGAAATCGTTAAAAATGAATAGATACTTGATTCTTTAACAACAATGCACTACCAGAACATCCTTGTGCACACATGAAAACTGACACAGACACGAAAAACAATACTCTACTGTCATGTATGGAAGGGAAAATACAGCTGGGTATTCAATGTCCTTGTCTCCAGTGCTCGCTGTGGTGACAATTTTGGTCTGGTAGGACCTTCTGATCTCTCATATCCAGGTACGTTCGCATTTTGGAAACAGCTCAATCATACTGACCACCTCTGTATTTCTCAAAGTTACCTGTGTGGAATGTTGTTGATGCTAGTTGAATGGTGATGTACACTGCTATGATTCCTGTGATGTAATCCCTGATGGTTTTCACCCTTGGTTTGGGTAGTGATGTAGAACCGCCAGAAGAGAGTGGATTGCACCATTTAAAATACATCAAAATCCATTCAACTGCACGCACCTCTGCCGCCCCCACCCCCATCTGATAAAATGTTGTCTATTGTACTTGGAACTGTAGACAAAAACACAGACATAAATACACGCAGAGGATTAACATTTAAAGAGGTGCACACTTTTTTTGTAATGGAGGTCTTGTTGGGAGTTCTTGAATGAAGGAGAAAAACCGGAGATGCATTTAGATAAAAGGTCAAGGAGCCCTGAATCAGGATCATTTCCACAATATTGTCTACCTGACTCGAATGGGCTTGCTGAAATCAACAAAAATAAACTGACATAGATCATAAAAAATTACAGTGCAGTACAGGCCTTCCTGTCCTCGATGGTGCACCAACCTATTGAACCAATCTGAAGCCTTTCCAACCTACATTATTCCATTCTCGTATATATGCCTTTCCAATGACCATTTAAATGCCCTCAAATTTGATGAGTCTAATATTGTTGCAGGCAGTATGTTCCCGGTCCCGAATACTCTCTGAGTAAAGAAATTATCTCTGAAACCTGATCAATATCTACCAACACCCTAACGCCAACCGAGGAAATTGGAACTCACTGACGAATTAGATATTCCTGTGATTATCTTATAAGCCTCGATTAAGTCGCTTCTCAACCTTCTTCATTCGAACGAAAACAGTCTCAAGTCCCTCAGCTTCCTCCCAAGTCCTTCCATCCATAACAGGCAATTTCTTCGTCAATCCTGTCTGATCCCTTTCCAGAGTTTTCACATCCTTCCTATCATGCGGTGACCAGAACTATAAGGAATACTCCAAATGTGGCTGCAATAGAGTTTTGTGCAGCTGCAACATGATATCATGGTTCTGAAACTCAATTCCTGTACCAAAAAACAGCCAACACAACATATTCCTTCTGAACAACCCAATGAACTTGGGTGGAAACTTTCAAGGATCTAGGTACCTGAACACCAAGTCTTTCTTATCAGCTACACCACAAAGAATCTTATCATTAGCCCATTTCATGTATTCCTGTTACTGCTTCTAAAGTGATACGCCTCACACTTCTTTGTAACCTACAATATTCTTCGTCACTATCTACAACTCCACCGATATTAGTGTCATCCGCAAATTTACTAACCCATCCTTATATGTCTTTATCTAAATCATTTATCTAAATGACAACATTGGACCCCAATCGTAACTGGACTCCAGGATGAATATTTCCCATCAATCAACAACCAATGTCCTCTTTCAGCTAGCCAATTTCTGATCCAAAATGCTAAATCACCCCTACTCACATGCCTCGGTATTTTGTGCAGTAGCCGACCTTGAGAAACCTCATGAAACCTAATATTGTCAGGCTGTCAAACCTGGATTAAACTAAAAGCAGAATCCATCTCCTGCAATCAGTTCTGAAAATACTTATGTGCCACTGAATTTGTGGACTTCGTGAAATCATTAATTGAAAAGCGTGCTGCACATTGTGTGCAACTTACGAATCGCAAAGCACACCAATGAAACTATGTTTGATGGATGTTGACCTTAGGTTGGTCACCAACTGGTTGGTGTTCCTATCAATAGGAATTATGGACTTGGAATGAGAGTCAAACACTTCAGGAGAGATATCAGGTATCTTTTAGATGCACAACAGGTAATTAAGCTTTGAAACATACTTCGCAAATGTTTGTTGATCCCAGGTCAGTTGTTAGTGCTAAATTTGAGTTAGATAAATTGTTTTTCAGTGAATATTTTAAAGGATACGATACAAAGGCTGGTAACTTGAATCGGTCCACACACCAGACATGATATCCATAAGACCATAAGACATAGGAACATAAATGAGACTATTCAGCCAACTGAATCTGTTCTGAAATTCAATTATGGTACTTAAGTTTCTCAAACCCTTTCTCCCACTGACTACCTGTAACCCTTAATTCCTTTGATATTCAAGAGGTCATGTATCTCCATCTTAAATATACTCAATGACCGGCATCCACAGCCTTCTGCGAGAAAACAAATTCTCGGCTCTCTGGGATGTTCTTCTCTCTCCGTTCAAAAAGGTCTTCCCTTTACTGTAAGTCCATGCCCTCGGGTCTCTGTCATCAATGGAAGCATATTTCCAATATCCGCTGTGTCCAGGGCATTCAGTATTGTCTATGTTTACGTTAGATCCGAATTCATTCTTCTAACCTGCATCCAATACGAAAGCAGAATCCTCAAATTTCCTCATATGTTAAGGCGTGCATTCCTGGCACCATTCTCGGAAATCTTCCCTGAGCATACGCCAGTTTCAATATATAATTTCTGAGATAGAGGGCTGAAAAATCCGCGCACTACCCATTGGAGAAAAGAAGGTTTAGGGGAGATTTGATAGAGGTGTACAAGATGATTAGATAGGGTTGACAGTGAGAACCTTTCTCCGCTAATGGAGTCAGCTGTTACTAGGGGACACAGCTATAAATTAAGAGGTTGTAGGTATAGGACAGATGTTAGGGGTAGATTGTTTACTCAGCGGGTTTTGAGTTCATGGAATGCCCTGCCAGTAGCCGTGGTGGACTCTCCCTCTTTATGGTCATTTAAGCGGGCATTGGATAAGCATATGGAGGTTATTGGGCTAGTGTAGGTTAGGTAGGCCTCGGTCGGCGAAACATCGAGGGCCGAAGTGCCTGTACTGCGCTGTATTTTTCTATGTTCTATGTTATATGTTCTATGTACCCCAAATGTAGTCTGACCAGAGCCTTGTAAGGCATGATGGAATATACTCAGGATGATGAATGGCTGACTCCTGTGGCTATGTTCCTGTGTTAGAGAATTATACACACTGAGAGACTCGGGATAGGAGAGAAACTGAAAGATTTTATTGTATTTCATGGTTTAATGATAGATCAGGGTAGCGAAAGGGCATACAAACATTTTCTTTACTTCCTCACGAAACTTGTTCTGGCGTAGTACATAGGTAAACCCGTTAATGAAGAAACTTTAATAAATTAAGCACAATGCTCACCTCTTGGAAAATGTATTGTGGATCATTGAAATTTAGATTGTTGTTCAAGCCCTTACCTATAACCCGCACGTGGACGACGTTTTCCACATACGTCACCCACAGGAGAAGGAAAGTCAGAGAGATAGCAAAAAGCAGGATAATGGATCTCCTACAGTTGGCCATTTCCTTGCCTCCACTGTCCTTGGTGCCTTGGAATGTCCTGCGGGCTTTGGTGACTGCGAAGATGTGTCGTTCAGTCAAAACATTGAGTAAAGTAAATGAGGAAGAATGGGAGAATGGGCGTTAAGATGCGTTCTAGTCAGTGAGAGGCCTGCTAAGCAGGCAGGGTGTAATAGATGGACTTAATGTCACAGAACCAGGGGACTCCATCCACATCGAATAATGGTTGGCAGAAGAAATAATGCAGGAAATGTTTGATACAGCTCATGGCACATCCTGCTCCTATGACCACCGATGCAGTTTTCTCCGTGCAGCATCTAGCCTTCAAGCTCTGCCAGTAGATAGCCTCTAAACGGTCGAATGTGAAGGCTGCTGTCAGGCAGACTGAGCCATCCTAGCTTACATAGATCAACACTGCACTGTGCGCTCCGGCAGGGGTGGTAGACAGGACACTGTACCGGAAATAAATGCTGAAAATGCGTTAGAAGATGATGGCCGTGAGGATGACAAGGAAATCAGACACCGCGATTGTCACCAGGTAGAAGCAAATGCATCAGGAGAGATTGCACTGACCTCGGGATAGGATTGTGATCATGACTAAGCTGGCCGTGACAGACAGAAGGACAAGGAGCTGTAACTGACTGCAGCCAAAACGGAGTCCCTTCCAGTTGTTTGTGCAATCCTGATCCATCAATTTGCCATCTCTATACTCCGATTACTCTCAATCAGTGAGAACTGTAGGAGATCAAATGCTGCAGTAAATATTTGTTGAGAACAGACTTACTCCAATCAGCACTGTTAACCTCTTCAGATCCGTGTTCTGTGTACCGTGTCAGGTGCCGTGGCGAACTATCCAACTCAACTCACCTGAAAAATTTCCTCCCTATCCCCTATTCATATCAAGCCGAATAAATTGATGTTCACTGACCTACCTTGGACTTCTATCCGAAAAACTCTCAGCCGTTTCGAGTTTATTCTTCGAATTTTCAAGTATTCCTATAATCTCACCATTCTCATCCTGTAGCATTCTACTAATTTCGGAGAGAGCAGCTGAACTCAATTCCGAACTGGATGCACATAAGTAATCTCAATGAATTAAACAGTACGAGTTTAAACTTCAGCTGGTGATGGAGTGAATGTTCAAACATTGCCCCTTCACTGTGCATATCTTCCATTCCATCTTTAAAGTGTTCCTTCTAAATGAACTCTTTGATTGTATTTTTCTGATTTCTGCCTTAATACCTCCTTGTGTTATTTGGTTTTCAATTTTTTGTTCAGTCTCCTGTGAAGTTTCGTCACTAAGTTTAGGAGAGTAGTTGAAGAAAGAAGCTCAACTCCAATTTGTGAGACGAATATCAGAGACAGGAACTTTAATACAAACAGAAACTGCTCGAGCACATTAGGGGATCCGTCTTTTTCTGTGAAGACAGAAAGAAAAGTAGCATTCAGGGACTAATGTGCCACTGCTTCAGGACTCTCTAGGTAAGCAGGGTAGGTTCACTGTGACAATGATATTCCTGTTCTACTAAAGACTAAAACGCATGTAGCTTTCCTAAAATAAATACCAAATATATAATACTAATCAGCAAATCAAAAGAAAGTACACAATAAATACAAATTGTTTCATCTTCACTCGCCTCTTCCACATGTTTTCCTAATTAATTCCTATGAGCACGTCAAGAGAGGGAATGCCCAACCAGCGTTCACTACGCTGTAACATGCTGAGAATTGCATTATTCCAGAGGTGTGAACATCATTTTCCAATCAAAGATATTGCATGTTACAATTCATGAAATAAATGTAGTCATTCATTTTCACATGCAGCTGTCAAAGGTGGTGACAAACTTTATCACACTATAATCCACTACGAATTGGAACAATGCTAACTAGGGTAGATTTTATTTTATAGCATTTTATTAAATGCTAGTGCTCAATACTTTATCACACTATAATACACTACGAACTGGAATAATACCAACTAAAGTAGATTTTTTTAATAGCATTTTGTTAAATGCTGGTGCTCAATACTTTATCACACTACAATACACTACGAATTGGAACTATACTAACTAGGGTAGATTTTATTTTATAGCATTTTATTAAATGCTAGTGCTCAATTATGCCCATTTTTCTTGTTCAGGCAATGCCATGCATTTCACAAGTCAAATGAAAGGTGTTTCTCTAAATGTTGAGTATTGCAAATTTGAATAATATATTGTTTTGCCGCATAACACAAATACAATTGCCACTGTATGCTTTGCAAGATTTATTATCACGTTATGTGAAATATAGTTTGTGTCAGGTGAAATTTAAGCAGCACCAAATAGCAGAAATGGAAACGAGCCAGATTCTGAAAAGGATGAGACAAAATTACTGAAGAATCTCAAAACTTGATGATATCATCACTCACCAGGGATACCAATAACAGTGAGAATTGGATACAAAATGGCAAATACTGGACCAATCGCTGCACTGGGCATTGTCTGTTGGAAATAATAGAATACCTGAGGCTCTGTGCCTTTGCTCTGTCACACTTCCAAAGCTTTCCTCGTTTGCTTCTGCTGAGAGTCTCCAGAGGAACGACTAAATTAGAACGTGAACCTTACTCACACTTCACTGAAGAAACAGATGATGTAACAGTTACCTGATTTCTACTTGTAATATTGACGAATTAGACGATTCAAGTATTCGTGTGATTGAACAGCTGATTCTGTTCTATATGATGCCCATTTTATCCACGAACGAATCCTTTTTTTTCAACATCGATTAGAGTGGCTGATAGCAAGCACTGAACTAAATTACAAGTCCTCCATTATCAAGTCACAGACAGGATCCAAATTATTTCCTGCTTTCATGTGTTCAGAGCAGTTCATTTATCTTTGCTTAATCCCTATGTTCTTATTGCTTTCATTTCATGTACGTTTAGGGAGAGCCTTTCATCGTACTGAATTAGCAATCCATTGTCGCAGACTAACCCTTGCCTCCTCAACATAGTTGTAAGTCAGGAACAGTAAAGGAGCAGTCACTTTATTGGGAGTGTTCTATAGGCCCTTCAATCGCTACAGACACACTGAGGTGCAAATTAGGAGACGGATTTTGGAAAGTTGCGGAAGTAACGGCATGTTGCACTGGATGACTTTAACTTCTCGAATACTGATTAGTTAGTTCAAATTGTTAGGGTCAAGCAGTTTTCGTTTATCAGCTATGTCCAGAAAGGTTCCTGCCTCAGCATATAGATAGACTGACCAGAGGGGATGCCGTTATATATCAGATTTGTGCTTGGCAACGAATCATACCAGCTGAGAGAACATTTGAGCGATAGTAATCGTAACTCCCTCACCTTTCGATGCTCATGGAAATGTACGGGACGAGAAGTATGGGAAAATATTTAGTTGGGGAAGGGGAGATTAGAATATTATTCAGCAGGAACGAGGTCGCCTAAATTGGGAACAGATGTTCTCAGAGAAATGCATGACAGAAATGGAGAGATTGTTTATGGCGCAATTGCTGATAACTGTTGACAGGTTTCTCCCAAGCATGCAAAGAAGGAGTGACAAGATGGAAGAACGTTGCGTGACAAAGAATGTGCAACATCTAGCCATAAAGAAGGAGAAAGCTAATTTACTGTTGAGGAGGCGAGGATCAGATAGGACTCGAGAAGGTTGTAATGTAGTCAGGAAGGAATTGAACAATGAACTGAGGAGAGCTAGAAGAGGGCATGGAAAAGCTTTCGCAGATAGGATGAAGGAAAACACAAAGGCCTTTGACACTTTTGCGAGGAACACGATAATGACCAGTGTGAGGGTAGGGCCGACCAGGGATAAAGAGGGTTGGGGAACTGTGCCTGGAGTTGGAGGAGGTAGGGAAGGAACTTTATAAGAGTACTTTGCCACAGAGTCACTCCTGGAAGGAAAGTTGACGTTTCTGAGGACGGCGTGATGTGAGCAAACATGTTGGTGTTAAGACAAAGGATGTGATAAGATTTTGAAATTCATGAGGATGAATAAGTCACCCGGGCCAGAAAGGATATACTCTATGCTTCTATTGGAAACGAGGGAAAAGATTTCTGTACCTTTGCTGATGATCTTTGCACCCTTAGTGTATAATGGATTAATTCTCGATGATTGGAGAGTGGCAAATATTGTTCTCTTCAAGAAACAGAATTGGGTTAATCGTGAGCACTCTAGAGCAGCCAGTCACACGTCTGTGGTGGGGAAGGCATTGAAAGAAAGGTTCCATCATTGCATGTAAAACCAGAGTTTGAGTAAAGTTAGTCAGCATGGCCTTATGTGCGGCCGGTCATGCTACACACAATCTTGAGTTATTTTAGCATGTAACAAAGCGTATTGATGAAGGTAGAGCATTGGATGTGATATATAAGTAATTGAGCAATGCGTTTGATAATGCTTCCCATGGTAGGCTCATTCAGAAAGTAAGGGAGTGCAGGGAAATCGTGATGCAGAATTGACTGCCTCACAGAAGACACAACATGGTTGTATATGGAAGGCTTTGAGGCTCACTTTTGGTGACCAGTGGTGTTCTGCAGGGACCGTTTCTGGGATCTCTGCTCTACGTTATCTTTATACTTGCTTTACTCACTCACGGACTGAGGACGTCACGGGATAACTGACACTTATTGACAATCCCAACGGGCAGTTAAGAGTCAACCAGGTAAGGATGGCAGGTAATATCCTTCCTGGAATGGCATTAGTGGACCAGATGGTGTTTTTCTTCCAACAACCGACAATGTATTGTGGCCATCTCATCCTGTTCATTCCAGATGTTTGTTGAATTCAAATTTCACCATGTGTTGTGTCTAGATTTGAATGCAGGTCCCAACAACATTATCTGGGTCTCTGGGCTAAGAGTCCGGAGATGACACCACTCGGTCATTAACGCCCCTTCAATCACTTCGACAAGGAAGGGGAAGGGTGTCCTAGTAAGTTTGCAGATTTCCCGAAGTTTGGTGCAGTGGTATATATGTGGAGAGCTTTGTAGTTTGCAACGCGACATTGACAGGTTGCAGAACCGGGCTGATAATTGGCAGTGAAATTCAGCCAGGAAAAGTGTGAAGTGATCCACTTTGGAAGGTCGAAGTTGAATGAAAAATACAAGTTTAAACGCTGGATCCTTGGCAGTGTATAGGTAAACAGGGATGTTGAGGTCCAGGTCCATACATTATTAAAATTTGCCACACAGGTTAATAGGGTTTCCGAGAACTAATATTGTGTGTTTGGCTTTCATTAGCGGGGCAATTCTGTTTAAGAGCCACGATGTTACGCTGCAGATAATACAGCACCAGTGAGACCACACTTGGAACATTGTGTTCTGTTCTGATCGCTTCACTATAGGAATGATGTAGAAGCTTTAGAGAGCGTGCAGAGGAAACTTACCAGAATTATGGGTGCATTTTAAGGATGTGTCTTACGAAGAAACGTTGAAGGAGCTGGGACTTTGCTTGTTGGAGCAATGAAGCATGGGATCTGACTTTGAATGAGGTGTACAAGATGATGAGAGACATAGATAGAGTGGATGGCTGTTGACCATTCCCCAGTCGGTTATGGCTATAACGAGTAGGCATAATTTTAAGGTGATTGGTGGAACTTTTAGGGGAGATGTCAGATGTAGGTTCTTTAAACAGAGAGTATTGGGTGCGTGGAATGCACCGCCTGCAATGGTAGTCGAGTCAGATACATTAGGGACAATTCAGCATCTCTGGGAACGGCTCATGGAAAATATGTTAGACTGATTTTAGATAAGGATTAAAGTCCAGGAAAAACTCGAGGGCCGAACGGCCTGTACTGTGCTGTCCTATTCTATGTTCTATGTTCGATGTTCCATGTTCAATGTAATGCTTTAGAATTCATAACTAACTATATCTGTTATGGAAGGGTAGGCGAGGACCAGCATTTCCGTTTAAGACAAAATTGTCAAGAGCAATGGTTCATTGATGGGCACTGCTATCTCACAGTGGAGGATCCGGTTCCATTATTGATTCTAGCCTCAGGCGACTGTCTGTGTAGAGTTTTCACATTCTCCCTGTGTCTGCCTGAATTTCTTCCTGGTGCACTGATTTTCTTCCACAGTTCGAAAGATATGCAGGTTAGGAGAATTGTCTATGCTAAATTGGCAAGAGCGTTCAGAGATGCGTAGGTTAGGTGCATTATTCAGGGGCAAATATAGGGTAGGGGGAATGGATCTCGATTAGTTGTTCTTCGGACTTGTGAACTTGTTGCGCTGAAAAGGCTTGTTTCCACGCTGTAGGGATTTGATGATTCTATGAAACAAAAAGAAAGAATATAGTTTCATCAGCCTGTAACAAAAGAAATTTGCTATTCATACTTGATCAGGCCAGGAGAGCTACAAAGTCTCAGCAAATTCATTAACTCTGAACAGTGAAGTGGATTTCCTAACCGAGTCAAATGGTGTCAAGAGCAAGAAATGGGGCAAAAAATACAATTTCTCGTCAGATTCAGCATTATCAACATCCTGGGATTAGAATTAACTGAAAACGGAACTGTATTAGTTCCATAAGGACGGTTCCACCACGAGCAGGGTAGAGACTGTGTTTCCTGCAGGGAATGAATCGAAATGACAGGAACAGATTGAGCCACTTCGCCCACTGAGTCTACTCCACTATGCAATGAGATTAAGGCTGATCTCATAATCCATAACTCAACTTTTCTGCCTTTCCCCAAAACCCCAGTATTCCCTGGCCGAATAATATTCTGTTTCTTTTACCTTGAATATATTTAACTGATCAACTTTTAGAGCTCACTGCAATAAAGTCACCACAGATACACGATCCTGAAAAAAGAGAAAAATTCGTTCTTGACAATTTTGCCTTAAAAGAAAACGCTTACTCTGTGATTACACGCTCTGGACCTTGACTGATTTGAGGATAATTCATAGAACATAGAACATAGAAAAATACAGCGCAGTACAGGCCCTTCGGCCCTCGATGTTGCTCCGACCGAAGCCTACCTAACCTACTCTAGCCCAATAACCTCCATATGTTTATCCAATGCCCGCTTGAATGACCATAAAGAGGAAGAGTCCACCACTGATACTGGCAGGGCATTCCATGAACTTACAATGCGCTGAGTAAAGAATCTACCTCTAACATCTGTCCTATACCAACCTCCCCTTAATTCAAACCTGTGTCCCCTAGTAACAGCTGACTCCATACGCGGAAAAAGTTTCTCACTGTCAACCCTATCTAAACCCGTAATCATCTTGGCACCTCTACCAAATCTCCCCTAAACCTTCTTTTCTCCAATGAGAACAGCCCCAAGTGCCTCAGCCTTTCCTCATACGATCTTCCTACCATGCCAGGCAACATCCTGGTAAACCTACTCTGCACCCGTTCCAGTGCCTCCACTTCCTTCCTATAGTATGGCGACCAAAACTGCACACAATACTCCAGAAGAGAACAGATCATTTTCAGCTGAATATGAATTCCCCAAAGCCTCGATGGGGGAAGAATTGAGTTCTTGCCCCATGCACAGAGCAGTGATACGACCAAATTGGATTGTGTCAGTTTGAATCAAATATTTTGAACTTTAAATTGTGGTGTGTTAATGCGTAGGAAAACTGAGTGCAGTTCTTAATACACATGAAGTATCTGAATTGTCGCTCACGAACGTTACAGTGTGCAGTAAGGTTCTTATTTCGAAATTTTAACCATTTCCCCGAGAAGTTTGTCGGCAGCCTCCACACTATCCCAGTGAATTATCTGGTAGTTGATCATTTCGTCGAGAACAACTTCAACAAGAGTTTCTACGTGGGATCAAAATGGGAAATCTCATGGTTAACAAAAACGTTCTGAAGTTTATACTTTGGAAATCAATATCCATCCCCGTCGAGAGGGGAACGGGACAGACATCTCTCAGTCTGATTCACAAACAGAAAATGCTTGGAAAGCTCAGTGGGTCAAAGTAAATCTGCGTAGTGAGAAATATTGCTAATTGTGTTTTTCTTTAGTTTAAATCGGTTTCAAAGGTGCTCCAATAGCTGTCAATAGTTTTGGATTCAGTTTGTGCTGTATAGTGCTATAAAACTGCAAGGATTCTTTTTTGATCGTGAGCCCTGATGTATTTCTCTCTTCTAGGGAATATTGTTATTTTCCATCTATGCTATTACAGGGAGTAATATCGAGGATCAATCTTAATTCATGTTTTCTGTAGCACAAGCAACTTTAATTCAGAGCTATATTACCACATATATGGGAGAGGCCAGAGATCAATACTAAACTGGTTTTCAAGTGAGACTGGCAAAGAAATAGTTCATATCGTAAGTCTTTGACACCCTGAGTTGCCAAAGAAATGTAAGGCTTTTATAGTTTTTGCATTATTTTGATTACATGCAAAGTCGAAGTCATTGTTAGCCACATCCAGAAACCTCCACCATCTTTCTATGGGATCCTACAAATCTTCTGAACGTTTTCTTCCTCTTTAGACATTTGCCAGCTGTATCACAATATTTACGAATAACATAAATTTTCAGTAAGCACTCTTACGATTCCTGCAAAAGTTTTACAATAGCAGGTTAGGAAGGATGTTATTCTTATTAGTAATTATAACTTCTGTAAAATCAACTCTAATATGAAGTTACTATGACACGACTGACAAATTGAGAACCGCCTTTGTCTGACTCCAGCCTCAGACTTGCAATTGTGATTTACGATCCAATTTGTTTCGATACTGAATGCGAGTTTTAAACTAAATGGTGATTTTAAGTACTTCTTTACTGTTTACACTTTATACACTTCCGATTGCTAATTATCTTTTCTTAATAAAAATATGTATTCAAATTCCACTAATTAGAGTGAAATTCTACCACTTATAACATTATCAAGATATTAAATGAAACGTGCTGAGATTTCACAAATTACTCGTGGTCAGCCATTTCTTCACACTATAGTTTGTAACCTGTCTTTGTCAGTTTCCCTTGATCTTTGGATGAAATAACTTGCTCGAATTAGCTCCATCTACACTTAAGTTTAATTAATTTATCTTCTCGCTTTTTATGAATCTATTCTGCCCCCTCCTGGGCGAATGGTCTTTTTGTTGCTTCGTGTTTACGCTGTCAATGACGTTATCTTTTTCCATAATGCCTCTTTATTACTTCTGAACATTTGCTCAGGGAATGCACCTAACCTTTCAGAGAGAGTTGTTCTTTGCTTTTGCAATTTTAGAATGGGCTAAACAATTCAGAATACTGTCGTATCAAACCTTTCTGTACGTGTTTCACTAAATGACAAACTTGGGACTGCGGCCAAACTAGGACTTCCAAGGCTTCGTGTGTTTTTGCATTTAGAAATGTTTTTAACTAAAATATGATTAACCTCCTTCATATTTGTTCCTGCGGAGAATGTCATCTTGCACTTGTGACGATGTTGCTGTTTTCAGAACGTCATGCTGTGCTTGTTTTATTTTCAGAACGTTCGTAAACGCAGAGAATTTTCGAGGTCGAGGTTTGATGGGATTTAGGGCCACTTGATTGTATCTTATGGATAGTGCCTCAGACAAAAGGATTTTAAGTTTTACAAGAAAGAACAATTGAAAATAAAGTGGAGTGGCCTGTTCTCCCAGCTCAGCTTTGATCTCGTCTGGTTTCCTTTTAGCAGGCTGTTGATATGTTGCTGCTGGCCTGAAAGTAACGGGTCCAGGCTGATCTTCCCTCTCTTTGGCATCTGTCCTGCAAGAAACCGAATTTGATTTTACCTTTTGTTCCAAGGACTGTTTCTGGGGATGGTTGCAAGTAATAGGCAGAGCATCATTAAGTTGTGTTCGCAGAGGTTAAGATATTCTACACATTCTGTTCTCTTTGTTTGTTTTACATTCAGTCATCTTGTATAAAAAAAACTCTTATGTTTAAAACTAATTAGTTGGGCCAGCTGCATCACACCTGGAATACCCACTTCATACCTGCTTAAATCAACCAGCAAAATTAGGGGCAGGTCTATCTAATTGAAAGATTTGGTGGGGTCTGACCTGGTGCATAAAACCCTGTATATCTAAATGAAGACCACAAGTCCAGCTTTGAACATTTGCTGGTTTGAACTGTTAAAACCTTTGGCCAGGTAGTGTCAGCTGAAAAAACCTGAAGCGACTATCTTGTCAACTTATTTATGAGCTGCGAAAACCCGCCCTCCATCCTCATGACAGTTGACCTAAACACCAAACAAACCTATAAAATATGCAGGAGAGACACACTATCCTGCTGCCGTGGGTAATGGGTGAATCCTTCAGTTCTCTCATTTTCTCATGTTATAGATTATTTATATGGAGTATAATTGCTTGTACTGGTATTATTAACGCAATCAATACAAAGAATTTGACAACTACTTGTGCATGAGATATGATCAGGATGCATGGGTGTATTTCGGTATTTAGTTTCCCAAACCCAAATCTGACGTATCCAGTTCGATTGTTATTACTCGCTGTCAACTGTATGAGTTGTCATCTCGTTTTTATGTTCAGACTATTATGAATGACTTCTTCGGCTCTTTTCCCAAACATTTCCCTATCTATAATCACACGCAGCATTGATGGCACTTCCATTGCCAAGTACTTCGACACTTCTAAATGCATGACAGTTCGCTGGATGGTGAGATTCATCAATTCTTGTCACATCGGTTTATATAAACTCTGCATAGTATTAATAATGCTCTGCCCCGGGATGCAATTTGCAATATTCTGCCCATTTAACTTGCACTGCTTTGAACACTTCTGAGTATAGCTAGTTTATTTGAGTAAACAGCACATTGTTCTAATCAGGGGGTTCTGCAAGGATGACTGATTGTTCATTGATGAAATAGGTCACATACACTTGTCACATGTCACAAAACACAAATTGAAAGATTTTGACTGGTCATGAGTTCAGAGCTTGATCAGTGATTATTTCCTTGGTGACAATTTATTAAGCTGAAAATGTGTTGCTGGAAAAGCGAAGCAAGTCAGGCAGGATCCAAGGAGCATGAGATTCGATGTTTCGCGCATAAGCGCGTCTTCTCTGAGATTGGGATATGGGTCGCGTAATATCCATGTGTTATTGTTCCAATACGTCCATGGATCTTGGCTAGTAGGTCAATCTTATTTTGATTGTTCCATCTGGCTCAGGCAGTGTGGACTGCGGATCTCTGATGGAATATTGTTACGTTTTCCTTCCTCTCTTTCAGGCCATCAACTACAACGAGTCACCTAGTATTGCATTTTAGACAGCCCGACGTGGGCTAGGCAATGATATGTTTTAATAACGTAGGTCATATAAAGTGTGGTGAAACCACCTTATCCATCATCACACACACTCTGGCTTACCGTGTAATTACCCCACGCTAGTTCCCATTTATTTTTCTCTTTCTGTATGGCTGTTTCTTGAAGAGTCTTTTTTTAACTTACCTCTCTTGCTTTTCAGAAAATTGTGACTGCCAGTTTTACAAATGTCTGTTCGGTTTCTGTAAACATCTTAGCTGGCTTATTGGCAAACTTCTTACCCTTGTTGCAGTGTTTCTACTTTCCAATGAGCTCTAATCCTAATTCCAGCAATGTTATTAAGCAATTTAGCTGCTTCTATCAACTCTTCAACCTGTTCATCGAGCTGTCCATGAGACAAGGTGATGCACCTTCTCCAACCTCAGATCAACATATTATCATGCCCTATCCCAAACTCAGGCCTACCATCTCATTCTCTACCATGAAAGCCGCTGGATTGACCGAACTGAGTTTACAAATCATTGACTATTTGTATATGCTCACCTGCAGGGCCATTGGCCTTACTTTTCATGATTCTAATAGAATCACATAATTATGAGGCTTCGTCACTTGTCTCATCAGAGTATTGGGTTAGTACCCTAAAATTGCTCATGTATCACAATCCAGACTTGCGCACACCGGTAAAGTCTGTCTACATCACTCCTCTGTTATGTGAATAATATGCTACCGACCTCATACTATCATCACTCGTTTGAATTACTGCTGAAAATGTGTTGCTGGTTAAAGCACAGCAGGTTAGTCAGCATCCAAGGAACAGGAAATTCGACGTTTTGGGCCGGAGCTCTTCATCAGAAAATACTGCTGTTTAGCTTCCATTCTCATTATCACAAAAACAAATCTGAAAAAGCCTTTCAGCAATCTGACAATCCTAACTCTAGGTCAAACGCTTGCTGTCACCTAGCAAAGGTTATCTCCATTTAAGGTCACATTCTGCTCTTTCCCTTGACAGTTCAACATTCCCGTCCCTTACTAGGGCTTGTGAGTGATCTGTCAATTCTGATTAATTCTCCACAAAATTCCTAAAATAAATAAACAATCCTAAATTTTGCCTAACATCGTTCACAGAGTGCGTATGCTGTAATTTTTGTATTGCACTCTGCTGGAATTATTTTTGCCTCCTTACTAAATTGATGTCCCAAATACTTGTCTGTTACTTCTTGTCTTCGCAATTGTACTTTTCATGAAGTAATTTGAAGCCTTGCCTGTCTGACTTGACTGGTTACTGTACTGAATTTTTCACCACCTGTGTCTGTCAGGATGTCATCTGCATCCTGAAAGATTTTTTAGAAACAGTGCCAGTCAGGTACATTTGATTAACAATATCAGCCATATATCGATCAAGTCTGGCTAGACTATTGTGGAATTCCTGGCATTACCAGGTCCCTGAATTGCTTTCCTCAAACAGCAAATGCCAGCTTATTGTGGGGTTCCTTTTCCACAGGTACGAATCAGAAGTTGCTAACTATATCGAGAACGGAGGATATATTCTGTTGCAATGTTAATCAATTAAATATAGTGGCATAGTTCGCTAACATAATACAGTCTTTAGTGTTATATTAGTTTCAGGAGGTATAAACAATACTGAGGCGATGTGAACAGTCTGGCTCAATGACCGACTAAATATATTATCTAGCATGGGATTCTGTCAGTTTAACTGCTCCCTGCTTCTCTATACCAATCTGAATTTCTGCTTCGTTAGCCTATGTTGGGATACTGTTGAAGCAGTGGGAGGCTTGGAGGGCGGTGAAGGAGTTGGTGAGAGGGACCTCGATCTTTGTAGGTTTGACAGGTAACAACCCATTCCTGATCATCTTCTTGATCAAATTCTCATTGAAATCTAGTGCGCCTCATAACAATGAGTCTTCTGTGGCACTGAGTGTTTTCTCTTTCAAATTTGAAAGGATTGCAGATAATATAAATTAGAAACAAAAACGCAAGTTTCTGGATAAGCTCAGTAGGTCTGGCAGCATCTGTGAAGAGAATTCAGAATTAACACTTCGGGGCAGTAGGTTCTTAAGACAGGCAGTGACTATAAGATGACAAAATTTACTTTGCAATTTGAGAGGGACAAACCAGAATCAGATGTAGCAGTATTTTAGTTGAACAAAGGCATCGACAGAGGGAGGAGCTGACCATAACTGACTGGGAGAGAAGACAAGTAAAAAGTGAGATCTGCAGATGCTGGAGATCACAGCTGAAAATGTGTTGCTGGTCAAAGCACAGCAGGTCAGGCAGCATCCAAGGAACAGGAAATTTGATGTTTCGGTCCAGAGCCCTTCATCAGGAATTAGGACACAAACAGGAAAGACAGCGGAACAGCAATGGCAGGTTTTCTGGGAATAATTCAATAATTCATTTCGAGAAAAACTAAGGGAAAGGGAGGACGAAGCAACCGTGACTGACAATCAAAGGAGAAATCATATAAGGTAGCGAAACTCAGCGGTAAACCAGAGGATTGTGACGTCTAAAATGACCATCAGAGGACACTGAAAATTGAAAAAAGGAGGGAGAAGATTAAATATGAGTTAGGTTAGCCAGTAATATAGAAGAAATCAAGAATGTTCTTAAATGTATGAAGGACAAAAGTGAGGCAAGAGTAGCTAACGTGCTGCTGTAAAATGAAGTCAGAGAAGGAGTAATGGGAAAGAAGAAATGGTGGAGAACCTAAAGAATTACTTTGCATTGGTCTTCACGGTGGAAGATAGAAGGATAATCTCAATAATCCAAGAGTGCCAAGAGGCAGAAGTGTATATGGTAGCCATATCCAAGACAAAGATGCGAGAAAATCTGAAGATGGATAAGTTACCTGGACGTGGTGGACTACGGAAGGAATTCGGATGGAGAGAGCTGAAAAGGGAATAGAGACATTAGGAATGATCTTTCAGGAATCACTAGAAAAAGAGAAGGTTCCAGAGGACCCCAAAATCCCAAATGTAACTTCTGTCTTTAAGAAGGGTGTAAGGCAAGAGATTAGAAATTACTGGTTGAGTAGCCTGAAACCTTTGGCCACATTTTAGAGTCCATTATGAAGGATGGCACTTCTGAATATTTAGAAGTGCATGGTAAAATCGGGCAAAATCAAAATGGTTTCATCAACCATGCCTGAGAAATCTGTTAAATTCTTTTGAAATTGTAAGGAACAAGTTTAACCCCGAGAGAAAATTAATGGTATCTAATTAGTATTAGAATTCAAGGAGTCCTCTGAAAAGGTGCCACACAGGAGGCGATTGAATAAGATACGAGACCATATTCTAAATATGGTCTGACCGAAGTCTTATAAAGCATTAGATATACGCACTGCTCTTATGTTTGCATTCTCTAGAAATAAATGTTACAGGCTTGTTAATAGTATGTATAGAAGAGTGGCTGTCTGGCGAAAAGCAGAGACAGGGGATAAAAGAAGAATGGGAGCCAATGACCAGTGATGTTCTCAAGTGTCAGTGTTGGGCCAACAGCTTTACACTTTAAACATTCATGATTTGGGTGAAGGGACTGAAGGCAATCTAGCTAATTTTGCAAATGATACAAAGAGAGTTGTGTGAGCATGCAGTAAGGATTTAGGCAGGTTAGAAAAATGGGCAAAGAACTGGAAGATGGCACGCACGCAGAGAAGTGTGAGGTCACGCACTTTGGCTGGAAGAATAGAGGCAAAGGCAATTTTCGAAATGGCGTGGAAATTCCGAAAATTGAAATTCATAGGGTCTTGGGAGACCCATTCCAGGATTCTGTTTCGGGAAACTTGCACGTTGAGTTTGTCGTAAGGAGGGAAAATGCAATGTTGGCGTTTATTTCTAGAGAATACAAATATAAGAGCAGCTCATATGCCTAAGGTTTTATAAGACTCCAGTCAGACCACATTTAGAATATTGTGAGCAGTTATGGGTGCCCTATTTCAGGAAGGAAATACTGGCCATGCAGTGTGCCCTGGAGAATGAACCAGGAATGTCACTTTGAACATATGAGGAACTCTGGGTCTCTATTCGAGAAATTTATAAGGATGAGTGGGGATCTAATTAAAACTTACAGAATACTGAACGGCCTGGACAGAGAGGATGTTGGGAAGTCGATTCCATTAACAGAAGAGACGTGTACCCGAGGGTGGAGTCTTTATGTAAAGGCAAGAGTCTTCAGGACGGAGATGAGGAGAAACATCTTCTGCCAGAGTTTGGTGAATATATGGAATTCGTTGCTAGAAAACTCTGTGGAGGCCAGGTTATTGAGTAATTTAAGGAAGAGTACTTTAGGTTTTTAATTATGAAGAGGATGGAAGGTTCAGGGAGAAAGTGGAGAATGTGGTTGAGAAACTTGTCAGCCATGGTTGCATAATGGAGCACACTGGATAAGCCATTTCCTCAACTGCACAGTTCTTCGCTCATCTGTGTTTTTTTTTCACTTTAATCACTTTTTGCTTCTGTAAAATTGGACTGTTCGCAACTGAATATTCCCAACTGAAAAATCACAGAAAGTGATAATCAGCCCTTGCATTGGTTTCGAAATTATATTTTCAACTGCAAAATTATCGGGATAAAGAGCGGTTAATTGTGGTTATGTGATCAGGATGAATATGTGAGTCAGTGTATGTAGTGGACAGTAAAATTGGACACTCCGCTGAGGCTTGCAGCATCAGCCCCACGGTCATTTCCTGCCCCGTGCCTTCCAGTCATCACTGTCTTTTACTTTTCAACACAGGCTCTTCTGTTCTGAACTTCTTGCCAGTCAACTGCAGGTCTCTAATTAGAAACTGCAACTTTTACTAACTGATTCCTGGTAAATGGACGTCACCCTCTAGGACCTGATTTATAGCCCTTCGTTAATTACTGCAGAGGTGATTTCTTCAATTCTAGACCACCTTGGATGTCGGTATAGCCATGTTAAGAGTAGGAAGGGAGTTGAATGATTTAGATCCAGTAACGCTGACGGAACGGAGAGGTAGTTCCAACTCAGAATGGCACATTACATGCAGGGGTGTTTGTGGGTGGCAGTTTTCCAATCTATCCACAGCCATTTTCCATCCAGACAGTACCAATGTCTTACTGAACTGAGTCTGGCAGATTAGCTTTTTTGTATTTTATTTGTAATCAGCTTTTCGATTTCTTTTGACGAATTGACACAAAAGAAATAACTCTCAATTTCCCAACTGGGAATTTTATCCAGAAATAGGCGATGCAAGCTCTGAATCGTAACCCCGGAAAAAGGAGTGATCTTTACAATAACTCAGCATGTTGACTTGTACACCCTCTTCTGCTATATCTTATATCACACATATTAATCATAAAGACTTTTATTTTCTAAATAAATGCTAAAACGTATCGAATGTTTTCTTGAAGCTTGAGATCAGAAGACATGAAAATTGGGGAATTAGATTCTATTAGATACCCTGCAGCGTGTAAACAGCCCATTCGGCTCAACAAGTTCACACCAACGTTCCGAAGAGTAACCTGTTACATAAAACGTATTAAATGGAAGAAAAATGCAATCGATACTAGAAATCAAAGATAAACACAGAAACATCTCTAAAGAAGTAGAAGAACTGCCATCATCTGCAGAGAATGAAACAAAATTAATGTTTCGAGTTCAGTTGTACTTTCATTCAGAACACTTCTGAAGGGAGTCAAATCACACTTGAAACGTTAATTTTGTGGGCCAAATGCTCCTATTCATAATTATGACTTACACGGAAAAAAAAATCAAATCAATGTCAACAGATTTGGAGTTGATTCATCAGTTTCTAAAACTCAGCAATTCAAATTGACCACGGGATTTTCATATAGATAGAGTAGCAAAATAGCAATCTGTTAGTTTCAGATGCAGACACGAATTTGAAGTGCCACTTCTGTTGACCTCACACACACACGAGAGAAAAGAAAAGCATCAAATCTAAATTAGTTTGAAACAAAATAACAAAGATGTAAAAAACATTTAATTCAGGGAAGGAATTGAAATGAATTTGAGTGATTATGATGCAATTGGGAAGAGACTGCTGATGCTTGATTTGAATTAATTTGTTATTATCATATCTACTCAATTAATGCAAAAATTTGGTTTAGCATGCAATGGAGGCAGATCACAGCATATGACTCACATAGTGTGATTGATCAGAACGAGGAATCATTGTTACAGATGCAAAGGTAAGGCAGAAAAAACAAGATCTACATTTGATATTGTTAATTAACTAACAGTTCCTGGATTTTTCAAACTAATGCTGATTGCAGAGCACATAAACAGACATCAATACATCTGAATGAATCATTGATGAGGCAAATTGAAACGCTTGAACCAACTTTTTGATGTCTCCTTCTTAATAATGTTCCAGATTTTCAAATACATAGTAGCCATAGTTCCAAAACCATTGAAAAATAAATGGATAAAGGAAAATGCATAAATGCTAATGCATTAATTGATCGGTTAACCAAAAAAATGAATGAACACATATATATATTTATGTAATAGGTAGATAAATTAAGTGATAGGTAAATAGATACATGCATACATACATACGTAGATAGGTTATAAAGCACTGCCTGACAACACTTGGAGTCCTCAAGTTGTATTCAGAGACGCAAACTGTGGATTATTATCACATCTAAAACCTCTACAACTTCAGAAGTTGTGAATCGTTGGAATAGTAAACATCAGAGCTCAAGAATACTCCTTACAGTTAATGAGTACAAGAGGCTGCCCAGGATCATTTCTTATTTTCGTTTGAGAGATACCATGATGAACTGGGCCTCTTTGATAAAAGAGAAAAGGAATCGGGAAATGTCTCTATTTTGTTATCCATGGAAGGTTTCACCATGTAAAATTAGTGATAGTAGTAAAAGGACACATGAGCAGCTTTTTCATCTCTTCTCTAAATTTGGTCTGGGAAACCACATAAATGAAGACATTGTTGCAGGAACTAAGTATCTGTAGCATGTTCGTCGTTTCTTGAAGAATAATATCAGGGTTACTGGAATCCATGCCGTTGAAGTAAAATTCACCTACTAATTGCATGTAAAGGTGACGCCCCACATAAGTGGACCAAAGGAGGAGGAAACTGATCGAGATGGCAAAGAGCAAGACAATGGATCTTTTGCGATTGGCCATCTCAGGGTCTGCACGGTCATCTTCAGCCCAAAGTCTTTTGCGGGCTCTGCTAGCTTCTAAGATGTGTATTACAGTTAATGTGTTCAGAAGCAGAATGAGAACGAAAGGGAGAAGTGGTGTTAAAATCTGATCCAGCTTGTAGTAGACCTTCCAGAAGGGCAAAGTATAATAGATTGGTTTAATGTCGCAGAACCAGGGCACCCCGCCCACAATGTACAGCGGCTGAGAGACTAAGTAGAAAGGGACATTCTTGACACAGCTCAGAGAACAAATCGTTCCTATTACCAGAGTTGCAGTTTTCTTGGTGCAGTATTTGATCTTCAGCGTCTGACGGCTGATTGCCACAAAACGGTCAATGGTGAAAGCCACTGTCAGCCAGACAGAGACATCTCGTACAGCATAGACCATTATACTGTTGACGGTACACGCAGGGGTGGTGGACAGGATACTGTTTCTGAAGTAGATACCGCCAATACGGTTGAGCACACAGCCAGCCATAACGACAAGGAAGTCCGCTATTGTGATTGCCACGAGGTAAAATGTGATGCAGAGAGAGAGCCCACATTTTCTTTGACACAGGACCACAATCGCCAACAAGTTTGCTATAAGAACAGTAGAGATAGATATATGACAGAATGAATCCCAATCACCAGTTAATTACCCTATCTATTTCGTGACTGAAAACCTCAGCTCACCATCTTCGTACATCCTTTTATTACATCATGAGTCCTCCGATTGCAAAGTTGTTGGTTTTACTCAACATTCAGTCATGAATTAAACATTGGTACTTAGGTTCTTCAGTCCAGTCGGGTCGATTGCAAATTTAGTTCTCTTTCCACTGAGTCAAATCGTTGCGAAGCTCGCCAGTTTAATCAAACACAAAATATTTTTGTCTTATCCAAATCTTTATTAATACTATCATCCATCTTTTCAAGGCAATGTATTTGTTTCCTGTCTGACAATGCCGGAGTTTAATAATCCCAAGCTTTGAATTTTCTGTTATAGCCAGAGGTAGGATCACTCCTCACACCGCAAAAGTCTCAATTTATCTGCAATTCGACAATATCGCGTTTCATACCTATCAATCAACCTATCAGTGGTTATATGTTTACCTGCAGACGTCGTAATCTCTGGAAACCTTCTTCAATGTCGCCCCTCATTGTTCATCTTTCTCTTTTTTTCTTTAGCTTGTTCATTATAATCTAACATATTGTTCACAGCTGCACCAGCATGTGTACCTTATTCCTTATTGCTCTCCACATCATGGCTTGCTTGGTTATTTCAAACATCAGTTTATCATCAACCAGCTTTCTGCCTGTCTGCTGCCACATATGGACAAGAGTCGGTAAAACAGTAACGTTTGTTCTTTCAAAGTGCATGAGTGAAGATGGTATTTGGTACCCACCACACTAATTATATGGTCATCATTAGATTTTTCTTTGTTTTTAATGCCACATTCCCCTACGAAATGCAAATATGGTCAAATATCTCCAAATGACAACAACAGTTTCCATAACAAATTAAAATCTCTTATGAACACTCATAACTTGCATACAAATCCCGAAACAATTTCTGACATAATATTGATGACACTACAAATTGGAAACGTATTAGTTTGTAATCATTACGTCCGTCCTTCAATAAAAATTACTGTGATCATTGAATGTAGATTTAATTTGAGCTCGTCCACTACAACATTTACGTTCTAATAATGCATTTTGATTCGTGGTTTACGAATCTAAGATAGTAATTTCTCTACAAAACACGGAAAGCACCTCGTATGTTACCACATTGGAATTTAACTTGGCTTTTAACAAATTTACATTTTAATATTCATGCAAAAATATGTATTACAACGTGGATTTCAATTACATAACAAATGGAATTTCTAGAATTTGCTTATGAAACATTAGTTAATATCATGAATTATTGCACAATAAAATTACAATTTCTCTGCATATTTAGCATAAAACTTTGTAACATATAATGCACCTGTGCATACGATAGGCAGGTGCTGGCGCTGAAAGTTACACAATAATGTAGCCCACCACAAAATCTAAGATAGAACGCATTCGGTGATTTACAGACATAAATGGTAACTTATCGGTGATTGAAGGCTTACCAAGGGCACCAATCACAGCGAGAACGGGATAACAAATGTTAAAGAAAGGGGCAATGACTGGCTCATGCATCGTCTTTCAGAAGTTAAGGAAGTTCCCGAATCTGTAGTTACAGTTTCTGCGAAGTTCAAATCTTGCCTCATTTATTTTGAGCAAGTCTCCAAAGGGACGATTCGTGAGCAACAAGCACTTTATCTACATTTCAATGAACAACCTAATTAACTGAAGTTTCCATGTTTTCAATTTGAAACTTTTTGACAAACGACTGAATTGAACTCTGCCATTCCGCGTTGCCATTTACAATTAATTTGAAAGTTCCACTGATTGAATATGCTAAGTCATGATTGTATCGATATTGGAAAACTGGGTCTTCCCTCATTTCCATTTTTCAAATATGATGTGAATTTGCTTGCCATATTAGTTTACATATTATTTTGACTGTGGAATGTTTTCATGTTTCATGCTGTAATCGAATCAACTCCGCACCAAATTCCATAAACAAGACTGCCACTGTTGGCCCATTGAACCAGCTTGTTCCTGCCCCACTGAACTACCTTGACTCCATCCTCTCTCACGTGTTTGGATCCTGGCTACCTGCATCCATGATTCATTTGATGTCCTTGGCCATTTTGTCACGTCCTATTTCCCAGTCATAGCTGCCTTTTGTTCACCACGTTATTTCCCTCTACACATCCATTTCCCCACCAGGATGGACTGAGAGCTTCCAGCTTCTGACTGCTCGACAGCAATAAACACTCTCCATCCAACAGCACTTCCATTCGATTGGCAGAGCGTGCTCTATTAATGGCATGGCTTTCTTCTTTCATAACAGTGGTTTCCAGGCTACTGTGTTTAACAGGGCCTTCAAAAGCAAACCCCTTGTTCTCAATTTTCATCGCATAATTGTCCACATCTTGCAAACCTCCTTATTATGCTCATTTATGACATTCCCTCGAAGTGATCCGAAAGTCATTATGGACATCAGTCTTGTTTGAAGAGATTATATTTCCAACAACGTCATATCCGTGCTGCATTGGCTGTCGGCATTGTATAGTTGGGTAAGGGGCTGAATTATTGATTTTATATCTTTCAAGTGAGATTTGACACTTCCACATGATAATTCACGTGAACAAAATGAATTTCAGTTGAGCCAACAGGATCGAGAACAAACAGCATAAAGAAGGAGAGAACAATGAAGTTTGGATGACGGTATTTGAAAATGTTATTTATTTCTCATAGTTTCATGGAAAGAATGACGGTGACATTAGAACTGAATATCAGTTTTCTCGACTCTGCTCTGAACCTTTTCTTGATTACCAATTAGACACTATTGCAGGAGCTGTGTGCTGGGAAGATATTCATCTTCTCTGACAGGATTTACTGCGATCATTGAAATCCAGACCACTTATGTGGAGTTCATCTGGAATATGTACGTACCGATCATTTCCAGCATAACTGGTCTCCTGAATGAGGAAGCTTAGAGAGATAGCGAAGTACAGAATAATTAATAACTTGTGGCTGGACAGCTCCGGGTCTTTGTGGTGATCATTTCAGAAACATCTCCTTCGGGTTTGGCTGACTGCAATGATATGTTTAACGATCACAGCATTAGAGTGCAGAATGAGGAGGAATCACAGACATGGTGTAGAAATGTGGTCCAGTTGTGGTCGCCCTGCCAGGCACGTGACGTGTAAAAACTAGACCTGATACCAGAGAATCAGGCATGCTATTCAGGATGTGTAAGAGTCTGGAACTGAGTTAGAAATTGACTTTCTTGATGCTGCTCAGTTGACAAACTATTCATTTGGCGAGCAGTGCAGTTTTCACCGTGCAGTATCCGGTCTTCAGTTTCTGGCAGCAAATATCCACATAACGTTCAACAGTGAAGGCCACCATCAGCCACATACAACAATCCTGAATTACAATTACAAGAACATTATTGACCATATACGAGGGAATGGTGAAACGGAAACTTGCAGGAATGTAAGTGCTTTTAATCCTGTTGATAATGACGACAGTGATGTTGACATGGAAATCAATGACTGCATCGCCATCAGATAGCAGTTGATGCATTAACATCGTACCACAGATGACTTCCAATCATTAACAAATTCGCTTGGACAAAAAAGGGACATTACTGAGCTGACATCAAACAGCAGATATTACCTCAGCGAAATCTGATTGAAACCCTCCTAATATTTTACTTTCAAACGTTCCAATTCTGATCATTCCAAGCCTAACATCTATTGCCAGCATTCAATTGTGGATTAAACAGTTGTGAATGAGTCACTTCAATCAGTCAATGCCAAAAAAAACTCTGCTCGTTGCCACTGAGTGAATTCCGCTATTCCAACTATTGTGTGTAACACAAACATAGACAAATTGTGGTCCATCCCATTTTCATCAAGGTCCATTCAGCAACAAACAGTTTGTTAAGTGAATTGCATTTACTTGTGATGTGATCATCTCAGTCTCAATAACCGCTTCTATCGAATTTCCACGTATCTCGATAGTCGTGACTTTCCTGACCTTGTTCATTTTTCAGTGACCACGAAGTTTGGCCAATCTACAATTATAGAATTTTGACTAAAACTGAAATTAAATGTTCCACCTGTGCCCTTAGGTATCAAGATTTTGATCTCTGGAAATTCATTCTTCAAGCGGTCAGAATTGTCTACTTTCTTAAAGATGTTCTGATAATTCTAGTTGGTTGACCAAAATTTGTGTAAAAAATGCCCTGATATTTGATCTCGTTTGTTATCAGATATCTTGGCAATGCTGCTGGAAAGCATCTCCACAATTTGAATTCAGTGATCGAAGAAGGAGGTCGAACTTTACTTTCACGGATGGAATGTAGAAATAAGCATTACACCGCGACTTTCTTGGAGACATCCGGAGTTATGAATTAAATACAGAAGTGAACGATTCGATCGTTGAATCCTAATCCATGATTTTAGAAGAATAAAGCTGATCTGTTTGTGTTTCAGATTCCTCATGTCTGTCGATCTGCAATAGCCCTCAATTCCCTTGTCTGGCAAGAATCGTTTTGTCTCAGCCTTAAAATAATACTCAATAACCCGCATTCACGTACTTACGTGGCAGATTTCCGAATTCGCATAACCATCTGAGAGAAAAGTAAACTCCTCTCGTGTATCCTACAAGAGAATTTCGAATTTGGAAAAAAAAAGTAACCGTTCGTTCTGGGTTCGGACCCACGAGTAACTGTTGTTAATGAGTCCAACTTGTCGAAAAAATTTGGGATTTTATGCATTTCAATTATATGATTTCTGGCTCTTCTGAACACTAGTCACTAATGTATAAGAAATACAATTACCCAATTGTAACAAAACCGATGAGCCAAAAAAAAGAGAAAATGCAATACAGAATAAATGCCATATATATTCATTTGAATCTTTCAAACTTTTCTGCAATCATTTGCTATGATCATATGAATAATGCGTACAATTCACTGGAAACTTACTATACTGCAGTTACCAAAACGGACATTCCTGTAATGAATGAATTTTTCTTTGATTTTACAAAATAATTACGAGTAAATATGAACCGTACAAATTAGTACTTCAGCATTATCATAAAGACAGTGCAAGAAATTAGCCGTAGTAAATTATGATAAGCTATAATTCAACACAACACTAAGTGAAGCAGGTTGTGTCTTGCTAATTATAAGGTAATTGAGATGCAAACAACGTAACAATGACATTCTTGCAACACCATGTATTATAATTCATACTTCATAGAATGAGAGAGTTGTAGAGGCATAGAGTCATAAAGCAAGGAAACAGACCCTTTGACCAGTCTATGCCGAACATAATCTCAAAATAGCCAACTCTCACGTGCCTGATCCTTGTCATTATCTCATCAAACATTGCCTATTCATGTAAGAATCCAAAAGACTTCCAAACGTTGTATTTGTAACTACATCGAAAACTTAATTTGGAAGTTCACCCCAGGCATGTGTCATCCTCTGTGTGAATGATTTGCATCTTATCTATTTTTAAACTGGTCTCCTTTCTGCTTAAAAATAGGCCGTCTTATCTTCAAAACGCCCATCCAAGGGAAAAGACAACTACCATTTGCTGTATCTATTTATTTCATGTTTTAAAAAAATCTAAACTTCTATTTTATCGCTTTTCAAGCTCCTATGCAACACTGAAAAATATCCTAACCTATCCAGCCTTTATTTATAATTCAAACCTTCTGTACACGGCAACATCATGGCAAATATCTTCTGAATCCTCTCCAGCTTGATAGTATTCTACATATAACTGGGGTAAGATCTAACTGTACAGGGTCACAAGCCGAAGATTACCCTGTAACGCTTCAAAAAAAGATATCCAACGCAAAGATCTGTAATTTATCATTGCAAATTGTTACATTTTGGAACAGTCACATTAGATTTGAGTTGGTTTTGCCACATACACAGACAGGTTCGTAATACGTAATACGACCAAATATCTGTGAGGTGACCAAGAGTATGGATTAGGGCAGGACAGTTGATTGATTTCAGCCGAGTATTTGAAGGCCCTACTCGCAAGACTGATATAGAAGGTCAAGGCATATATGATCCTGGGTAGCTAGGTAAGTTGGAGAAAATATTGGTTTAAAGGTAGAAGACGGGTAGCAGAATGCTGTTTGTGTTACTCTACGCCAGTGTTCAGAGGCAAAAATCAGAGCCAGAATCTGCTGTTTGTAATGTACATGCAAACCAACTTGAAGAAAATTTTGTAGGAGCATGAGTCGGGGTGGTCGATGGATGATGATAAATTTGACCCTTTTAAAAATCCATTCGATGAGATGTGGAAAATCATAACATTCAAAGCTTTGAGTCAAAAATTGGAAAGTGGGACTCTAGCAGGTTTCGTGCAGCTTTTGTGTTATTACTTGTTATATGCGCCAACACACATATTCTATAGTCCAAGATTATTTGATCTTTTCCTCGGATCTGATACGAATATGTATTGACAAACTATGACAATGAAAATCGAATAACTGATCTCGACCAGAGGGGTCAGTTTAACTACAAGTTATATTCGATGATCCGTCATCTAAATAGCTTACCCTGCAATAATAGGGATCAGTTCCCGATCCTAAAAGGAATCAGTCACACCCCACATCGATTCACTGACAACAATCTCATAAAAAAATTACTGTCAGAAATCGTCAGCACTTATGAAACTCAAGACTTTAACAGCGACTTCTCAGTTTTATAGACAATTGACAATACAGAATAGGTGCAGGTGTAGGCCATCTTCCCTTTGAGCCAGCACCGCCATTCATTATGATCATGGCTGATCATCCTCAATCCATTTCCTGTTCTTGCCTTATTCCCATAAACCTAGATTCCACTCTCCTTAAGACTTCTATCCAATTCTTTCTTGAATGTACTCAGAGACCTGACCTCCACAGCCTTCTGGGGCAGAGCATTCCACACACCCACCACTCTCTGGGTTAAGAAGTTTCTCCTCAACTCTGTTCTAAATGGCTACCTTTTTTTTTACTGTGTCCTCTGGTTCGGGAATCACCTATCACCGGAAACATGCTTCCTGCGTCCAGAGTGTCCAATCCTTTAATAATCTTATACGTCTCAGATCCCCTCTCAGCCTTCTAAACTCAAGGATATAAAAGCCCAGACGCTCCAATCTTTCAACGTAAGATAGTCCTGCCATTCCGGGAATTGACCTCGTGACCTCGTAAATGGGACTGTCGAGGTTGCGGTGAGAAGGAGAAGTTTGACTTGTCTAGGGCAATGGATTCAGGATGTTCACTGCTTTCTGTGATAATTTGCAGAAGCAGTGTTGGTATTGCGAAGGCCGACCTGCATCACTGTTTGCTCTATTAAAATAACAGGTGTCTTGAATTTCCAGCAAAAACGTTATTTCTGCTCCAAACCACCCTCCTGTGAAGATCCACTCCCTATTTGTTACCGTCGTGCCTTGTGTGATAAAAATCCTCCTTTTGTAAAGAAACAATCCATGGCCTACCAGAGAAAACATTGATGGTGGGAGAGTGGTACTAATTTCTTCTCACCACTTCCGGAATCTCTACCACTCACTGACAGAACGATGCTCGAAATTAAGTAGAGAGATTTTAATGGGGTTTAATGCCGAGGCAAACAGTGGAGCTCAAGCACAGACAGGTTTGTTTTTTTTTTCATTGACCCGAAGAGTTTTTTGGTAAAAGATAAAATGCCAGGTTGTTTAATCGGTGCTCACGAGGTGACCAGCTAGAGAGAGAGCGAGAGAGAGGAAAAACATTAATCTCATCATGCTACTTCCAGCTTCTGGTTGATGGTTCGTACAGAAGCTGGAGGCTGTTGTGGGAGACGACTGAAATACAACAGCAGGCTCGAGTTGATTTGCAGGCGGCACTGTTCTTGAGTTAATATGAAAACCCCTTCCCACATTAGTCTGACGTACAAAGGGTGGCGTTCTGAAGTTATAGTGAGAATACAGACGGCCGGTGTACATGTCCACAGAGGATAAGCTAGGAGGTCAGCCGTGTAGGTTCATTGATGATGTTCTGTGAGTATGAAATGCTGGTCCAGAGCACTGGATCGCCCACATCTTGGAAGGTCTTAGTTGTTCTTCTTCCAGTACTGCCCCTGAGATATTTACATGCTCCTGAACTGAGAACATGATTTCCATTCAATCTCTAACCAGAATGTAATCGCCTCAGAATTGTTCAGTTAGGATCAATCCAAACTGATAATCATGTTCAAGTTTGAGATGGCCTAGAAGCATTGTCAAAATCCTGGAATATAATGCATATACACAATTTCAACTCTTAAATGATTCGTTTGAACTTACTGGTTTCAAGTCGGAGTTGGCATCTCTAATTAGCACCACTATTTGAAAAATAACATTGTTTAATCTGATTCGGCCATGCTACCAACTACTTTCAATAACCATTCGTGCTCTTTCAACACACATGAAAAAAATCACGTATCAGTCTGGATCTGACTTTAAAAGCATTCAAATCTCTGAAATACCAGTTCTTGAGAAAATACTCATTGCTATCTGTGAGATTACAAATGTTCACAATATCTGTCTTATTTGATTGATTTCTCATCATTTAACTTGGATTCTGCTTTCTTGGTTGTCTGACAAGAGGAAACATTCTTTCCAGAGACACCCTGTTAAAACATTTCAAGGTCGAATCTGTGTCGGTGAAGTGGCTTCAGGATTTTTTTTCCTTTCCATTCTGTCTTCACGGGCAAGACGGCCTTTGAGGCATCAATTTCTTAAAATTTCTCTGAACGACTGACAATGCACTTGCATCCTTCCGTTAACAATGTCATCAATATGTTATACCAAACTCGGGATGTCGTCTCAGTAAGATCCTAACTAATCCAACGATCGCTGCATTAAATTATGTTGATAGTGGAAGAGGAGAAACTGTTCCCACTCGTAAAGATTCATGAACCAGAGATAGCAGATTTAAAATGTCTTGCAAAATATACAAGTATAAGGACAGAAACATGGGTGTCCGAATTTGGACTTCACTGCTCAGAAGTCTGTTGCACAGCACTGCTTAGAATTCTGTTGCACTTAGGTATGCCTAAGACATTGAAAAGTGTATTGGGTGACATGAAAGAGAGTCAACGTATAGGATTATGAGAAAAGGGGGGAAATTGGCACTCAGTCAAATTTTCCACAACGTTGGCTATTCTGAATTGCCCAAAGCGTTCAGGGATATGTCGGTTAGGTGCATTGCTCAGGGTAAATGGAGAGTACAGGGTAGAGGAATGGGTCTGGGTGGGTCACCCTTCAGAGGGTCATTTTGGATGTGTTGGGCTGAAGATTGCTTCCGCACTGTGGAGTTTCTATGATGATTATTAGTTTGCAAACTTCTTGAGATATTATATCAGGTGCATTGTGCTATTAAAACAGGATTCAGAGTTGGCATTAATCGATAATGCGAATTCTGGAATAATGTTATAGTTATAGTGTATAGAATTCCAAAAGGATGCCTCCTCCCATTATTAGGCGCTAAGAATTAACTGTGGTTACTCATTTTGGAGTTGAGTGCAATTGAAAAATAATGTTTAATTACTCTGCATTTTGTTATTTGCTGCCATGTTTTCAGCAAATATCTTTTATGCTGGATAGATGCATTTTTGTTCATTCATGAAATTTTGCTGATGCTAACAACGTTTATTGACCACCAGTATTTTTTTTAATAAAGGAGATGGTTTTGCATATTTTATATTACAATATGAAAAATAACTGCAGTTGTCTGCTTCACTAGACCGGACACTAACAAATTTGACACTGGAAGATAAAATTTGGAACTGGGAATAATAAGGAAACATCAAAATAAATACCTATGTTCTGTGAAGCATTGTAAGGAAGAAAGGAGTAAAGAACATCTGAGGATGGAATTGCAGAGCACAGGTTACGAGGTTACTGTAAAAACGATAGTTGATGAAGATCCTTACATCAGAGAGAGTGTAGAACTGGAAGTACAATGAGATGCAAATCAGGAGAGAAAAACAAGGACGAATTCCATTCAATCCACAATCCCACAATCTTCCAAACTGCTGACTTGAGGAAACTGAAAGAAATAAAGGTCAAATAAACTGTTTTCTCAACGATCCATTATACACTCAGAGCTGTGTAGTAGGATAGTTCAGAATACACTTATTATCAGAAAGAGCATATTCCATAACATTGGGGAGGGGATTTTGCAGCTCACAGGACTTTGATTTGCATGTGCAATTCGGGTCAGAGCGCTCTAGAAAGGATTTGAAACAGTTGGAGGGGTTGCGGAGGAAATTCACAAGGATGTTGTCTCGGATGGAATACTTAAGTTTTTCCGAGGTGTTCGCGAAGTTCAGGCTGTTTTCTTTGAAAAAGAGAAGGTTGAGGATAGTCTTTTTCGATGTGTCTGGGATTATGATGGGCAGGGAGAGAGCAGATTGAAAACAACTGTTCACCTCAATTGGACAGTCGTGAACATGAGGTTATAATTTTAAGTTGAAAGACAAGAGGTTTACAGGCAAGTTGAGGAAAACATTGTTTAATCCAAAGGGTGACAGACATATGAAATTCACTTCCAGGAAGGCTAGTTCAGTTGGGTAATCTCACAAATGCAAACCGAAAATGTTTGTATTTAAACCTGAACAACATTCAAAATATGCACCTCGTGCCACGAAGTGGGAGTTGTACTCATTTAGTATATTTTACGACATATACATTAGATGGGCTGAAGGGCCTCATTGAACTTCTATGATGTTATGAAGCATGACATCAAGAAACAAATAAAGATACTGGATGTTGCAAGACATTTGGTTACAGGAATATTCGGATGGTAGAAGCGACAAATCTGAAAGATCAGCTTCATGAGGAACAGTGTTCCAACGCAACTACAACACCTGGTCTGATTTATCAGATAACGGGTAAAAACCTCTGATTCCTCCACCACACAAAAAAAACACATTCAATGTAACAAGTTAACACCACCTCTGTCCACACATCATCAGCGATGTAAGAGAAGAGATTGTTTGCAATGCAGTAAACTATTACCAGCAATGTAATATAAAGACTCTCACACCACTGCATTTGTACATTGGCATTCCATACCTCATAATATTTGAAATCAGATGTTCGCTGATGATTGCATAATGTTCAACACCATTCACAACTACTCAGGTGCAGAAGCAACGATGTACTGATTGGTTCGACTGGAGGCCGTAACTTCTGACTTCACCATTGCATTGGTCGAAGCATAGACCAATGATGTAAAACAGGGATGTTTTGGAAGAGGCTGATTTTCATATCAAGGCAGATTTCAATTGAGATTTGCACGAACAATCCAAAACACATCAGGACTTAATATGACTCAAGGCAAATTCTCGGTTGGTTTGAGTCAGAACTGGGTCAAAGGAGCACGCTTGTAATTGTTCGAGCTGATGCATCTCAGGGCACAGTTGGAGTTGGTTCTTAACTAGTAGCCTTTGTTTAACTATCTTCAGCTGCTTCATCATTGACATTCCATCCATCTCCAACCTTTGCAGTCGTAGATAGTCGAGTTCGCTAAATTGGAAACTACTGTTGGAGAAAATATAAAGACTTTCGATGGTTCATCTTGGAGATAGTGCACACCACTGCATTTGTATTTGATAATCCATACCTCATAATATTTGAAATCGATGTTCGCTGATGATTGTATAATGTTCTACACCATTCACAACTACTCAGGTGCAGAAGCAATGTAGCAAGACCTGAACAATATTCAGACATTTGCTGGAAAGTGCTCACTGATATTTATGTCGCACAAGTGCACACAATGATCATTTCGAAGAGGAGAAAATATAAACATAACAATCAATCTTCAAGCTTTACCAATTACAAAATCCCCATATCTAATCCTGGAAAATAATATTGACTTGGTGCATAATTTGACTTGAATAATATAGCCAGGGAGCATATCTCCAACTCGAAATTCTTTGAAGGATAATGCATCACCTTTCTCACGCCCAGGGCGGCTTGAGTCAGGAATCGAATAAAACACGATCCAATTGTCTACACACGTTTGGCTCCAGGTATACTTCAGAAGACAATTCCAATCCAAGCGAAAGAAGACGGTTTCGCACGCGTCGAATCTGCCATCATCAATATTAGAGCCCCTTGCCACTGATGTACAAATGCAGTGGGGTTCACAATCTCCTAAATGAACTGTGGAAAGTCTTTATATTTCCCCCACCAGGAGTTTCCGATCCAGCAAACTCTACTACCTACGACTGCAAAGGTTGCAGATGTTTGGAAATTTCACCACAGACAAATTCCTCTTCACGTTACACATCATCCAGACATAAAACTACGTCATGCACCTCGGCCGACAAACGTTCAGAAACTATTGTGCTTCCCTCAGCCATCTGACAGAACAGAATTTGTCGGAACATCGCTCCTCGGGAAAACATGAAAGAGAGGGTGCAGCAATCTCACGTATTTCTGGAAATGGGAGAGAATCATTCCTGCGGTTGCCACCATTTCCCAACAACACGCTGAATTTGAATCCAAATTAAAGAGAAATGTCTCGAGAAAATTGCAATTGGAGAAAGAGCAGAGGATTGGGAGACAAGAGGGAAGCAGCACAAGTTTTCACATTTTCCGAGGAGACAACTAATAGAATACATAACAGAAAGATAGTGCAGCTGGTGTATTTGTATTTTAAGGAAGCTTAAGATATAAAGACACCTAAGCTATTCGTATTCAGGATTAAAATATAAGATTGGTGATAATATACTGGCAAGGTTTGAGAATTGGTTGCAGACAAGAAACAACTTGTGCTTGGAATGGAAAGCTGTGATGAGACAGTTGTCACACGGGTGAGCACTTGAGCGCGATTACCCTTCATTTTTAAAGGACACACTGATCTGGACTGACTATTCATAATCAATCCCTGCCTTTCTAAGTGCAGTATTATCTTACTTCTCAGAATCTTACAAAGCACAGAAGGTACAATAAAATTCAATTTGACGGCTGACAATATGTTGCACGATATTCGGCATAAACCAATTACAATATGCTTAACACATTTATCTCCACGTGATGATAATCAAACCAGGCTGTCTTTGATTCCAGCCATTTCACATTTCGCAGCTGCTCTGCACTGTGCATATGGAATTGTTGTTTTATTGTTCGGCTGCATCAGTGTGCGGGCTTCCGGGCTCACATTTCGTGGTGCTTTCTGTTCAAAAGCTTCAAGATAACTAAAGCAATCATTTTCATTCCTTTGGGTAAGTTAAAAGATGTTATGACCTTCAGTTCCAGACACTTGTAATCATCCTCCATTTATCTTCAGGAAATATCTCACAATTTCGCGGGGATACTGGATGTCTCAGTCTAGGATTCTGTCGGTGTATGTTGTCAGGTGATAACAGCGCAATTAAAAATACTCGGCGTTCCTGACAATTGATTCAGATGGATTTTATGGCAGTGAATCATTGCCACGCGTTACTGTGTCACAAAAACAAAATGTCTCATTTTTCAAGGAATAAAAGCAAACTTCTGAATGCACACATGCGATTAAAAAGTAAACAACTCATCAGTGTGAAAGTCCAGTATTATTAGCGGGGAATGCAGATTTAGTATTACGTTTATGTTTTGAAATGAAATGTCAAGATATTTGAAATGTGTTGGCCTCCTAGTCTATATTAAAGTGTAACCAGGATCAGGCTTCACTTATACAGACGATGAAGGCAATTCATAAATACAGAACTCATTGCTCTGTCAGCAGATAACAGCTTCACAGTAAGCAGTGAAATCTGTAGATATTAACTTCCTCTGATTTTTTTTGTTTTTTCTCTGTGTTGGTAGTGTCCCATTGCCTCTGAATCTTTGCACCAATCTTTGCTTCAACGCGATGAAACCACGCCTGATTGAAACAGAAACTCTCTCTGCAATATAATACATGGTAAGGAATATTGCAAAAATAATGCAATACCATTATGCCCATTAGAGAAGGAAACTGTTATCATCACCTGGTCAGGATGAAATATAGTTCCCGACCCACATAAATGTGATTGATTCTGAACTGCTCTTCTGGCTGTTAGGGACACATAAGAAATGCTGGCATTGCCAGTGACGCCCACATCCCTTTAATGAATAAAAAAAACAATCTTAGGAATGACTGTAGAGTTTAATGGAGTGGACAAATGCAATCATAATCCCAAACTGACCAAAAAGCAGCATGAATGCAATTGCTGAATTTTCACTTTGATTCCAGGCTGAAAGTGAAACAAAAATGTGTTTGTATTTGGGTATATTCAATAAAACCAGAAGTCAGATTCAGTCAATTCACAACGACTCATGGTATTGCAGTGAAACTATGACTCATAACATGTCTGCATGAAGCCCTCAATCAGAGAGAGAGGAAAAATGTTTTAGGATGGGGGGAGAGAGAGAATGAGAGAGAGTGAAAGAGACGAAGACGGGACAGGAAAAAAAGAGACAGGTAGAGAGAGACAGCGATTGAGTGACAAAGACAGATCGTGAGTGACAGAAAGTCTGTGTGCGTGGGAGGGGGGACAGAGAGATGGAAACAGTTAATGCTTAATCCAATTGTGGCTTAAACAGGCAAAGACAGATAATCCCTGAGTGCAACATTATACGAAGTCTGGTGTCGAAATCTCATAATAATCCGTTTGTGAGAATACCCCGCATTGGCCTCTTGCCATGCCAGAGGAAAATAAAATGATCTCCAACAATATTTCTGAGAGTCCTTTGCTTGGTCACCGAGTCCTGGTCTGAAAACCAGAGCCTGTTGGGTCTGCCTCCTGTCCCTCTTCATTAGCATGAAAATGAAGGCAACAAAGCTCTTTTTCACTTCGAGCTCTGATGTTTCTGGCAAAGAGTATGTTTAGTTTGCTAATAAGACGTCTTTTTTTACTATCACTCAATATTGAGTTGTGTTTGAGTTATGTCACTTCTGTTACAGCCTTTCAGTTTGAGAATCAGAGCTCACAGGTTGACGATGTTCTTTCTCTGGAAGGGGAATCTGTGGATCTGGACAAGAGGTTCTCCACTGGTGCTGATGAAAATGTAGACTGGTGAAAAAAAAACATTAACAGTGTTTCTGAAATTTAACGGATGCATACATTAGGGGAATGTGAACATCGCACACCACATACCTTCGTTTGATACAGCAGAGTAGTTCAAAACTATTTTTATATGTGACAAAATGGTCGAGATGCTGCAGTGTATTACTGTGCCACAGTGAGAGAAACAATGGATCTGGCCACACAGTTTGTTACAATGTGTTATCTGTCTGCTTTCTGTTAAACGCTCCCCCGTTGCAAGACTTTTAGAAAAGAACAGTGATTTCAGAAGTCATAAATTTCAATGATTAAATTTCGCAGAACTTTAATTCACGAAATCGCAGGACGATGATAAATTGTAGACAATCACATTAAATCAAAAAGTTGTGCGTGTGGAGTACTAAAACCATATAGATGGGCAGAACATGATAGATAGATAGAAAGATAGATAGATAGATAGATAGATAGATAGATAGATAATGCTTTTCCAGCTGTGTGCGGAAACATCTTATTTATGCATTGTTATTATTATCTTTCTTGATTATTGACTGTCTTGAGAATTGATCCTGTTTTTGAGCTAATTCCTCTCATGCATACACACTTCTGATATCAGTTCAACGGGTATTTGTTGGACAGGCACTTTTCCTTCAAGGGCGGCACGGTGGCACAGTGGTTAGCACTGCTGCCTCACAGCACCAGAGACCTGGGTTCAATTCCCGACTCAGGCGACTGACTGTGTGGAGTTTGCACATTCTCCCCGTGTCTGCGTGGGTTTCCTCCGGGTGCTCCGGTTTCCTCCCACAGTCACAAAGATGTGCGGGTCAGGTGAATTGGCCATGCTAAATTGCCCGTAGTGTTAGGTAAGGGGTAAATGTAAGGGTATGGGTGAGTTGCGCTTCGGCGGGTCGGTGTGGACTTGTTGGGCCGAAGGGCCTGTTTCCACACTGTAAGTCTAATCTAATCTAAAAAACAAGGCTGCATCTGCGTTGATTGACTTTGCATTCTGCTGCAGACATTTTTTTTCGTTAATACCCACATGCCTTAGTTCCACGTTCAATTAATGACCTCGATCAATAACGATATTGCCCGTCTGCACATCGCTTCCAGGACTTTGAAATATGAACCATAGAGGCAGCCTGGGGCTCCAACTCTAACAACTTTAGAAGTGCCAGAATCACATGTTTTCCAGTTGTAGCTCAGTGTGACATTCTTTACATCATCATTTTATTGATGTTTCGCTGGATCATGTTGACTCCATTCGAACAAATGAAAAGTAGGTTTTAAAATGACAAGAGATATGATCACCAGCATTTCTGGCATTCAAGTAAGAATGATATTTGTATTCAAATAGCCAGCTTTATCTAAGAAGATATTTACTGAGAATGGGTGCAATGACGTGGACTGGTATGAGTCATTTCCACATCTTGATTTTTCACTTGGTACTCTGCGGTGCAGGCAATTCTTTGTGAGACCAGAAATACAGATCCTTGCTCCACTGCTTTGCTGATCCAATAAATGATAAGAATGGCACGGCGGCAGCAATTTCTCCAATAACACCGAAAGAACTGTGAATGTTGAAATCCGAGACTAAACCTTAATTTGCTGGAAAAGCTCTGCAGGTCTGACAGCATCGGTGGAGCAAATTCAGAGTGAACACTCGGGTCTCAAGAAGGATCACTCCCAAAACATTAACTCTACATCCTATCCATAAAGGATGGCAGACCTGCTAAGCCTCCCAAGCAATTTTCGTTTTCTTTTCCAAGAACACTTGCAGCTGCAATCGGAACTGGCAGAGTGTGAAAAATGGCAATGCCGTCTTCGGCCTGTGACTTGCTCTTAAAACATGAAAGCCATGACGTACCATGTTCCAATACGATACATCACCATTTGTAGCTCCAGAGTGGACATACTTTATCCAGATTCTAGTTTCAGTGGGGACATAAGATTTCCAAATACCTGCTCCACTTCTACCATCCTGGTTTGGAGACTGGCTGATGGTTCGGCTGGGCAGAGAATCAGCTAAATAATATTCTGTCGATCTGCTGCTTAACACATGGATATTATCACTATTTAGTCTTCTAACTCAACGAAACGTTAAGGCATTCCTGTTAGTTTCAATAGGATTTGAAAAATTTTGTTTGATATCTTTCATATCTAAAACAAAAATAATGGAATATGTTTTCGCAGATCAGCATGAAACAATGCAGATTGAAATGGCGGGTGGTGGAGTCATTGTAATTTTCTTGCACCAGAAAAGCCAGAATCTTAGGATAACTTTCTGTCAACAGACCGGGTTGGGAAATTTCATTTCAGTTGGCAAATTTGCAAGGCACTCAGTTCGAGGGTAATTACGAAATAACAACAAATGCTCCCTTTCCCAGTCAAACTCACGCCTCATGAAGGAATTCAGTAGATTAAATCTCAGACATTGAAAGTTTACAAATACCATTAATGATCAGAAAATGTAACTCATACAATTTTAAACTTCTGTTTGAGCTGCAGACTGTATTTTAAAGTAAATGAATTTCATTGTTAATGGCACTATGTTCAAACAGATATCTGTGGAAAATGTTGAAAGACATACTTGGAAAGGCAAGGACTGATGAGCGATAGTTAACATGGCTTTGTGCATGGGAAATCATGTCTCACAAACTTGACTGAGTTTATGAAAAAGCGACAAAGAGGATTGATTAAGGCAAAACAGTGGACGTGATCTATATGGACTTCAGTAAGGCATTCGACATGGCTCTCCATGGAAGACTGATTAGCGAAGTCACATCTCATGGAAGACAGGAAGAACTAGCCATTTGGACACAAAACTGGCTCAAAGGTAGAAGACAGAGTGTGGTTTGTGGAGCGTAGTTTTTCAGACTGGAGGCCTGTGACCAGTAGAGTGCTGCAAGGATCGGTGCTGGCTCCACTACATTTCAACATTTATATCAATGATTTGGATGTGAGCATAAAGAAAATAATTAGTAAGTTTGCAGATGACACCAAAATTGGGGGTGTAGTGGACAGCGAAGAAGTATATCTCAAACTGCAATGGGAATCTTGATCAGATAGGCCAATGGGCTGAGAAGTGGCAGATGGAGTTTAATTCAGATAAATGCGAGGTGCTGCATTTCGTAAAAGCTAATCTTAACAGGACTTATACACTTAATGGTAAGGTCCCAGGGAGTGTTGCTGAACAAAGAGACCTTGGAACGCAGGTTCATATCTCCCTGAAAATAGAGTCGCAATAGATAGGATAGTGAAGAATGCATTTGGTATGCTTTCCTCTATTAGTCAGAGTACTGAGTACAGGAGCTGGGATGTCATGTTGCGGCTGTACAGGACATAGGTTCGGCAACTGTTGGGAATATTGTGCAAATCTGGTCTCCTTCCTATCAGAAAGATGTTGTGAAACTTGAAAGGGTTCAGAAAAGACTTAGAAGAATTTTGCAGGGATGGAGGATTTGAGCTACAGGGAGAAGCTGAACAGGCTGGAGCTGTTTTACCTGGAGTGTTGGAGGCTGAGGAATGACATTCTTCGAGGTTTACAAATTCATGAGGGGCATGGATAGGATAAATAGACAAAGTCTTTTCTCTGGAGTGGGGGAATTCAGAGCTTGAGGGCTGAGATTAGGGTGAGAGGGGAAAGATACAAAAGAGACTGAAGGGGAAACCTTTTCATGCAGTGGGTGATACTTGTATGGAATGAGCTGGCAGAGGAACTGATGGAGGCTGGTACAATTGCAACATTTAAAAGGCAAATCGGAGGGGTTTAGAGGGATATGATTCAGGTGTTGGCAGGTGGGACTAGATTGGGTTAGGGTATCTAGTCGGCATGGACGAGTCGGTCTGAAATGTTAGAATCCGTGCTGTGCATCTCTCTTTCTACGACTCTATACATTTCACTGAAAGAAGAAATTCTTCCTTATCTCTCTCCTAAATTGGCAACCCATTATTCTGAGACTATATGCACTTGTCTTAAGTCTGTAATGAGTGGAACTATCTCTCAGTATTTACCCGATCAACTGTATGGTTGAAGTATTGATCCCTGTTTAACCCCACTTGGCATTGTTTGGCAGATTGAATAAAAGGAACTTCGTTTCCCCATAGTTGCATCGTGCCCATGAGACCACTATGTATTTATGAAAAGGTGGTATCGACAAAAACGTTGGTTCTTAGATTCTGACTTAGACTTTTATGAAGTACCATGAGATACCTGTTCTGGAAATCCAAAACGACGAGTCTACTGATTCCCCTCTATCGACTTCAGTTTGCCTTCCTTAAAAAAATTAAAAGATTCATTCATTAAATTTCCCTTTCAAGAAGCGATGCTGAATCTGTTGTATTAGATTGTAATTTTCCAAATGAGCCGCTGTTTCTTACCAATCGATTTCTATACTTGCTCAAAGTCGATGTGAGGCCAATCGCCCTGTAATTAGAGGTTTTGATTTTTGTCTCCCTCGCCTTTTGAGTGAGGATGTCATATTGATCGTTTTCCAATTCTCTGGGATATGCCCAGAGACAGCCTTGGGAGTCTTCTGAAAGAGTCTGCCTCATTACCCTTTTTGCATCAACAACATGGCACTCAAAGGATCGCTTTGAAACTTAAGCAAAGAGTCTTTAGCCTAAAAATTGATTAGAAAGCACAATCTCGTATCTATTGAACGGGTACTTTAACCAAATAGGCCACAACGTCGCCAGGCAGACTGGCCCCATCCATGCATGTATAAATTTCCTCGATCACAGTCACTCTGCTTTTCTATATCAAAATTTCTCAGTGAGAATTTCAATCCCTTCCCATTCTTGCAAAAGTGAAGAGTTCACAGCCGAAGAGTTTCTATTAAAAACGCACAGGAAAGGACAATCTCCTGTAATACTCTTTAAAATTGAAAGTTTCATCTGTTAAACAAACGAGAAAACGGAAAAGTATTCGGCGTGATGCTGTTTGCTTTTGGGTAAACGCGTAAATGTGCCTTCGAATACAAGTCACAGTTGCCTCTGTACATAAATCCAATCCCAATTAAGACAATTACTTCGCAATGTCAATTAAAGATCTGCAAAGCTAGTGATCTGAAATCAAAGTATCAATTTCTGGATAAACTCTGCATGCCTGGAAATATCTGGGGAAGAAGAGTGAACGTTTGGGCTCAAGAGGTCTTTCGTCATGGCAAAACATCAGACTTGAAACGTTAACTCTACTTTCCTTCAGCAATATTAGTGATATCTCTTGATCATAAACGAGGAAAATGCAGTTAATGTAATTGCTACGTTCACTGGTTCCATTTTAGCTGAGGATATTTTAAGAAGAAATTGCTCGCCTTCAAGCAGACATATTCTGCTTTGCAGCAGTCACTTGTCGAGAGTCTGCACTCTCTCAATTACAGTAGCTGCTTCCACAAGATGCAGCATCAATTGAAGCATAGTGAAATGCTTCTTAAGATATAGAATAAACGGTATAATGAACAATCGCGCTGTAACGAACGCCAACAAATGATTTTAGAGTCATAGAGTCGTATTGATGTACAGCATGGAAACGGACCCTTCGGTCCAACCCGTCCATGCGACCAGATATCCCAACAAAATCTCGTCCCACTTGCCAGCACCCGGTCAATATCCCTCCAAACCCTTCCTATTCATATACCCATTCAAATGCCTCTTAAATGTTGCAATTGTACCAACCTCCACCACATCTTCTGGCAGCTCATTCCATACATATACCACCCTCTGTGTGAAAAAGTTGCCCCATACGTCTCTTTTATAACTTTCCCCTCTCACACTAAACTTATGCCCTCTAGTTCTGCACTCCCCGATCCCAGGGAAAATACTTTGCCTATTTACCCTATCCATGCCCCTCATAATTTTGTATACATCTATAAGGTCACCCCTCAGCCTCCAATGCTCCAGGGAAAAGAGCCACAGCCTGTTCAGCCTCTCCCTCTAGCTCAGCCCTCCAACTCTGGCAACAGACTTGTAAATATTTTCTGAACCATATCAAGTTTCACAACATCTTACTGATAGGAAGGAGACCAGAATTTCATGCAATATTCCAGCAGTGGCCTAACCAATGTCCTGTACAGCCACAACATGACCACCCAACTCCTGCACTCAATACTCTGACCAATAAAGGAAAGCATATCAAACACCTTCTTCACTATCCTACCTACCTGTGACTCCACTTTCAAGGAGTTATGAACCTGCACTCCAAGGTCTCTTTGTTCAGCAACACTCCCTGGGACCTTGCCATTAAGTGTATAAGTCCTGCTAAGGTTTGCTTTACCAAAATGCAGCACTTGGCATTTATTGGAATTAAACTCCATCTGCCACTTCTCAACCCATTGGCTCATCTGTTCCAGATCGAGTTTACATTTCCAATTTTGGTGTCATCTGCAAACGTACTAACTGTACCTCTTTTGCTCGCATCCAAATCATTTATGTAAATAGCAAAAAGTACAGGACCCAGCACCGATCCTTGTGGCACTCCACTGGTCACAGGCCTCTAGTCTGAAAAACAACCCTCCACCACCACCCTTTGTCTTCAACCTTTGAGGCAGTTCTGTATCCAAATGACTAGTTCCCCCTATATTCGATAAGATCTAACCTTGCTAACCTGTCTCCCATGGGGAACTTTGTCGAACGCCTTACTGAAGTTCATATGGATCACATCTACTGCTCTACCCTCATCAATCCTCTTTGTTACTTCTTCAAAATTAAACAAGCGCTAGAACAAGGCAAGCTGCGGCCCCGCCAAGATTCGAACGTGGGTCACTGGTTTCAAAGTTCTGAGTGCTAGCCATTATAACACGGAATCGGCTGTGATTGTGCTAAAGTAACAGCTTTGTCAGTTTGTCATTCCAAATGTGTTAGTCATAATCTGCCATTCTTATCTGAGATTGCAGTTATTCCTAACTTAATTTCATACAAAATGATGCACTCAGCGGACTGTGTGCATCACTGGTTTTAAACAATTACAGATGTGCCTCTTCAACTTCGCTGTGGGGAGCTAAAATGTCACTGCAAAGATAATTTATGATGAACATTCCAACCTGAAACCAGAACAAACCGAATTATTTCTCAGCATGCCGCGGAGATACCAGACTGAAATAACTGAAGGTGAGGCATTCAGTCTCATTCCTGCCCTGGTCTCCGGTCCATTGAATGCTGTCCCTCTGATGTCAGGATCTGGAGAATAAATGAACGGGGAGCTCTTGGATAGCACCTGCTTACTGAGTCAGCAATCAGCTAGCAGAAACTCTAGATCCTGCTCAATATTAAATTAATTTTTGAATTCAACAATTTCAAGGTCAATTTTTTTGTACAAATTCGTATGCACAGTGGACAAAAATGACTTTTACTTTAAAATCATAATTTACAAAAACATCTCTCATAACTGGTAATACATGCTAAAATGTACACACTTTTCCACGTAAAGACATCGCTAACATTGTTTTAGATATGCATTCTCTCTATTTCAACACTGTTCCGTTGTCAGGTGATAACAGGTGCCGTTCCATAATAATGACGTTACTAAATTTCTGGAGGTCGTGGCCCGGAAGTCTCGGTCTCTCAGGAATCGGTTTCAGCAATGACGTTTCAAGACTATGAGATGATCATTAGTTACAGTCATTCGACCACTGCTGTTACTACATAAACGTGACAAAACACTCGTCAGGTTCGATGTAAAGCACCGACATTCTTGGTCTGCTCTGTTATCAGGCCAGAGGCTTTTGGAGGAGGGCTAGAATTTATGCTCATATTGACCACGTGTAAAGTCAGCGAAATTTCACTGTCCAATATTTGTGGCTGACTGAAACCGTGATGTATTAATGAAAGACACAGGGTTGGAACAGAGTAAGCTGAGTAGCTAAAAGACTGTGAAGAGATGTACATTGATTACCAGCACTTTACAAAGTAATTCCAAGCGTACCATATTTGCACGAGACTGCCCCCATCAGCTCAGAATTAACGAGTGAGCTTTGAGATGCAAATTAACTCCATACTGAGGAATTAGCTGGAGAAATTAGGTTCAGTTACTCATGCTTCCTTAAAATGAACGTGAAATGTCCGGTTTATCCTGATATTTCGTATCTTTTCCAATCTCAATTTGCATTCTTTTAACATAGAATGAGATCTGAAAATCTTTGCCTGTTGCATCCACATAGAAATTTCTCAGAGTCACCACTCTGCAAACTCAGACTGACTCATGATGGTGCATAAAAAAGGAACCTCAATCTAATTTCAACAACTGTATTATTTCGCTGAGACTACTTATTACAGATCATTAAACAGCAAAGCTGCCGGTCAACTCAGTTTGACCTCAACCTGAATCTCAAACCAGTTACAAATCAAGTTAGTTCTACATTCAGTGAGTTTTAAAATTGGCTCTTTGGTCAGTTAGTGACAAGCTACCTGTGTTCACTATTCATTTTCTACACATCAGAACGCATCATTGATACTGTCTCTTCTTTAACATAAACATTGACGCCGTCAGAACCAGTTGATCCTATCACATCATACAAAGGAGTTGAAATCAAACAAAATGCAGCCAATGATGTCAGCTTTTTGTTGTCCGATGTTGTGGTGGTTTCTGAGGCATAGAAGCATTTCTCACATTCTGGAGCAGCGGTGATGTGGCCCTCCATTATCTGTCTGCTCTTGGTTGCTCCCACTGTTGCGAAGAATTAAATTTTGAAATAAAGGTTTTAATTTCTCTAGGAATACATTTGACAAATATGGTACTTGCTTTCGGCAATTATTGGAGCTTAGTTGGAGCAGATTTGAGTTTTTGCATGCACTTTTTGTATCTATCTGACATGAGGAACGAAGATACACAAAATAAAATGGAGAAGCGCGTTGTGACGATGATGCTAGAATTAAGAGATTACAAATGTTATGAAACAACATGCACTTTCGTGTTCCTTCGTCTACTGTCGAGAAAACTAACAGGTAACTGGACTGGTATATTTACAATGGAGCAAAGATCTGAGGATTCGGACATGGACAGGAATATTCCAAAGTTCGTGAAGGTTTGTAGCTCAGGTTGAGGTTTAGGGTGTAGGTTTGCTCGCTGAGCTCTAGGTTTGATATCCAGACGTTTCATTATCTGGATCGGTAACATCATCAGTGGCGACCTCCAATTGAAACGAGGCTGTTGCCTCCTGCTTTCTATTTATATTTTTGTCCTGGATGGGGTTTCTGGGGATTGTGGTAAGTCATTTCCTGTTCGTTTTCTGAGGGGTTGATAGATGGTATCTAGACCTATGTGTTTCTTTATCTCGTTGTGGTTGGAGTGCCAGGCCTCTAGGAATTCTCTGCCATTTCTTTGCTTAGTCTGCTCCAGGATAGATGTGTTGTCCCAGTCGAAATGGTCGTTTTTTACCTCCGTGTGTAGGGCTACGAGGGATATATAGGGTCGTGTCTTTTTTGTGGCTAGCTGGTGTTCGTGTATCCTGGTGGCTAACTTTCTACGTGTTTGTCCTACGTAGTGCTTGCGACAGTCCTTGCATGGAATTTTGTAGAAGACGTTGGTTTTGTCCGTGGGTTGTACAGGGTCTTTTAAGTAGTGTGAGTTAGCTCACCTCACACTGCAGCACAGACGAACTTCGGAAAACAGAGGAGAACCACCATATAAAGTATTCAAGCAGAACGGATACTCAAAAAATACAGTCCAGAGATTCCTCATGAACAAACCGCGACAAGCAGACAAAACACAGACAGAAACCCTAACCAACTTACCATACATCAAAGAAGTTTCAGAAATGACAACCAGACGACTGATACCCCTCGGAATCCTAGTAGCACACAAACCCACCAACACTCTCAAACTAAAACTAACAAACTTAAAATACCCTGTACAACCCATGGACAAAACCAACGACGTCTACAAAATTCCATGCAAGGACTGCCGCAAGCTCTATGTAGGACAAACAGGAAGAAAGTTAGCCACCAGGATACACGAACACCAGCTAGCCACAAAAATACATGACCCTCTTTCCCTCTAAGCCCCACACACAGAAGCAAAAAACGACCATTTCGACTGGGGCAACACATCTATCCTGGGACAGGCTAAGCAAAGACATGGCAGAGAATTCTTAGAGGCCTGGCACTCCAACCACAACACAATAAACAAACACATAGATATAGATACCATCTATCAACACCTCAGAAAACGAACAGGAAATGGCATCACTACAAACCCCAGGAACCCCATCCAGGACAAACATATAAATAGAAATCAGCAGACAACAGCTTCGCTTCATTTGCAGGTCGCCACTGATGATGCTACCTAGCCAGGTAATGAAACATCTGGATACCAAACCTACAACTCAGCGAGCAAACCAACACCTTAAAGTAATATTCCACATGAGACGGATTACAGATCTATAATTTTAAATGAACAAACTTATGTGACACAGACCAATCCAATTATGATTTCAAGAGAAGTGTTTAACCAGAGAACAGATAGAAATGTGCTTGTCTTCCCGACAAGAAGTACTTGGAGGAAGTAGCAGTGATCTATTTGAAAGGAAACCAGATGAATTGCAGATGAAACGGATGAAATGGTTGCCGATAGCATGAGGGGAAGGTATAAGAAAGATGCCAGTGCTTAAACGTGGTCATGGGCCTGACGAGAGAATGAGTTTTTTTTTGTGCTCTTAGTTCTATTTTAAGGAAGTGCTGCGAATTTGGTTTAGGTCACTCGAACATTAAGAACCGATTTCTGCTTTCTCTCACCTTTTCTTCCAGATTTGATCGAAGCAGATTCTGTAACCCAGCGGCAGATCTCGCTCACACAGACAGAGGGATAAGAAATCTCTTTAAACTGCACCTACTGGTATTGATTATTACTTGTTCTAGCACCCAGGCAGATAGTGTGACTTCACAATCCAGAGGCACACGTGCAGTGCTGCTGAAAATGTCGCGGTTTTCACTCGGAACTGCTTTTCTGATGCAGTCCAGCAGACAGAGATATACTGATTCACCATGTCAAAGCTGGTGCTGTCTGATACCGCGGTTTCTTACTGCGCAACGAGCCACACACTGTTGTGAATGAGTGAGTCTTATGCAATGTCTACTGCAGTCTCTGGGGAACAGCTGTTAACTGTTGAGGGCTGTTTATCACAGCGGTTGCATCGTGACACTTAGTTACATTCCTATGAGCTAATGTTTGGCGACAATCTGTTGAATAACACTCCAATATCGCTCATACGGAATAACAATTTTGATTATTGAACTGAATGTGAGACGGTCCTAACTGGCTCCTGCGTATTTGGCGAGCTGTGGATTTCACTGCTGACTTTCACTGAGAATACAATCCCTGAGACTGGCTTGTCACTAACTGAATCTTCGATGGAGAAAGACTGGAATGTAATCTATCAAATGTATGAAATACCAGGATGTAGTATGGACAGCAGTCGGCCAGGTGAGGAGACTCTGGATCATCAGACGAACCTGATCGGGCATATCTCAATATTGAAGAATACATTTTAAAGATTGAAAACTCACAATAATATGCATTAGAAACTGAAGATTTTCAGGATACTGTGTAAAGCTAAGTAGCGAAAGTATCAGTAGAAAAGGTTTACAAGAATGTGAGGTACAAGGAGAGGTTGGTTAGGCTGATACACTTTTCCCCTGGAAGATAGATGGTGGAAAGGCGAACATTTAGAGGTTTGTAAAATCATGAGGGACGTGTATAAGCTGAAAATCAAACTTATTTTCCCCTGGGTAGACGAGTTCAACCTGCAGAACATTCTTTTACGCTGAGAGAGGAAAGATTTGAGGGGACATGAGGGACAGCGTTTTCATACAAAGGATGATGTGTACATGCAAGTAATAGTCAAAAAAGTGGTAGGTGCAGGTGCAATCACAAAATCTCAAAGATGTTTAGGCAGCCACAGGAATAGGAAAGATTTCGAAGGGTATGGACCAAATTCTGATGAACGTGACTACATCACATTTGGAAAGATATTTGGTGATGGACAACTTGGGCCGAATGACTTGTATCTTAGCTGCATAACTTCATGACTGATCTGTAAGAACAGGCATTCTGTGTGCTTGCAATATTTGGTGGGAAACTCGACTCAATCAAAACATCTCATTGATAAAAAGATGAAAGCATTCATGTTATTGAATATCAGTCGAGGTTTTAGAAATTTGCACTCATTGGTTAAGGCGTCTTATGAGCAAAATGTATTTTTTTAATCCATCCCACGGTGCGATCCTGCTGCTTTGAAATATTCATTGCGGATTGAAAAACAAAATCAGGTCAGATATTTTGGGAAATTTTCTTGTCGCAAAGTTTTTAATCTATATAACCAGAAAGGAAACATTCTCTAATCACCTCCATGGATTGTCAGAATATATTCGATATAAGAGGCAGAGGAAACCTGCCCCAATGGTGGACTGTTTACTCTTAGGTTATGAAATATTGGATATATTTTAATATTGTGGTTTTATTAGAATAATGTTTTGGAAATAAACGTTTCTCTGCAACCTTATGTTGACGCCCCTTTCCTTCTCTCTGCGCACCCACCATTCAGTGCAGCTTCGTTGCATTGTGACAGAGTTTTTGTACGAAGCTCCCTCTGGGTCATGTCACTGTGTCTTTCAGTCCGCAGTAATACACCGCGCTGTCAGACAGCTGCAGCTCACCAATGGTGAAATTTCCTTTGCTGTTCGAAGTGTCCAGAGACGATGAAAATCGAGTCCCCACTCCGTCTGCTCTGAAAGGATCTCCATAGTTAGGGATGTATATCAAGAACGTGAGAGCTTGTCCGTGGTACTGGCGATACAGCTGTAAGGAATATGATGCAGATTTGGTCGAGTATCTGAAATGAATGGTCACTGAGTTTCCTTCGAATACTTTTGGTGCAGTCAGCTCTTGTGAAATCCAGTCTGCACAATTAACACCTGAAACAAAATTGAAAAATTAAGTTTCACATTTACGTTTTAACCAAATAATGTCAACAAGACGCGAAAATACATCGCACATACAGAGGAAACAGTAGCGACATGTAAGGTCACCATGTATTGACATTATCAATTATCAGCAACATTTTCAACTTCTTGTACATACCAGTTAAGAATGCTGCACATGTTACCAATGCATAAAACGTAACACACAACATGTTTGCCAAACAAATGGGGAGTTTGAACAGTGGGAACTGGACCTGAATTATCTCTGCTCTGTGAGGGGATTGAACACTCCGAAATGAAGTTAAGGGACTTCAACGGTTGATATTCTGTCATATCCGGTCTTACTGCCGACTGGTTCTTTCACATCAGCGTCGCCAGGCAGCATCCAGTAAGTTCAAGGCATTTCGTTCTCCTGTCTTAATGTCAGAGAACTGTTCAGCAACACTTCGAATGTGCTCCACGACTTAATTAGACCATGATTCGCCACCAAGCATTCATTGCGCAGCACAACTCCCGAATATATATTTTTCTTTGACTAACCTATCAAAATCATTGGGAAAGAAATTCAAAGATAGTGCAATGGCTCCCCTTCTGATGTACTGAATATAAGTAAAATAGGTATTTAATCTAATTATGGGCCTTTTAACGGATACAGTCTTTTATCTCAATCATTGATGTGCAATAGCTTATCGTAACAGTGCCCTAGCTCGCCATTAAGAGTATCGTTTGCCAAGGATGAACAACACTTAAAACCAAACTAAGAAGGGATTTAGGGCAAAACACAAAAATGAAGTTCAGAAGGAAATCATTCACAATAGCTGACCTTTGTAGTTTGCATTTGAATGTATTAAGAGCTTAAAATAGTGCTCATTGATCTGTTTGTGTGTGTGCATTGGGGGTGGGGTAGAGTATGATTGCGTTGTCGGTTTTTGTCCAGAGCTCCAGTGACTTCCTGTCAGTGTGTGGTCAGCACACAGTTATATATTGCAGCGTAAGAGACACGAGCAGAAGCGATCTTTGAAGAACATGCTTTGTTTCCTTTTTCAAGAGTAGCAGAAATCCTGTGTGAGGAATCTGTAGACCGATCGCCCTGTTCCATGTCGAATCTTCCCAGTAAATATCTCGGAGTTTCCACAGGAACCTGAATGGTCAATTTGGCTGATGATGTACTGTATTTTGTTGGGTAAAGATATTTTAGAACCTATCTGGCCTTGCTGAAACGTTAGCTTAAGTATATTCAATGAAAGCGAATCTAGGCAATACCTTCCTCTAAAAAAGCATAAGGTGTTAAACATCTGTCAATCAACTGATGAAATGCACTTTGATTTAATTAACTCAGGCTAACCAGTTAGCACAGCCATTATCATGAGCAGCAAGGCATATACGGAATACGTGGCATAATGCTCGACAGCAAACCATTCACTTCTTGATTTATTTTGACGTGACTGAACCCAGATCAAAAATAGGCTTCAATTCCGAGTCAATTGAGGACTCTTTTCTTTGTTCCGATTGACTGGTTTCTCTTACTTCAACAATATATGATTCCTTCATGGTTAATTGCAGTTGAATGTCTGCAATCATTTACCTGATATCGTTATGGTTTTCTCACCCACTTGCTCCGTCTCAAACTTTCAGACATTATGTTTCTTTCTTGGTTTATTTCAATTTCATTTCAAGCTGAATGGCTATGTACTCAAGGAAGCAAATAGCTCTCTATAGGTAAACTGAAACGAGACGTAATGCAAAATTTATTAAATACTCAGGTCTAAGTCAACGTCTGCAGCAAAGGTGCTCAATTAATCATTACAGTGAAAAGACCAGGAAGGAAATGAAAATTCGTCATCCACCTCCAAACTGTGGAGTCTTACACTTGGAGCCACCTTGCTGTGGAAAGTTCATAACTTCTACCAGTCTCTACTGTGACCCCAGAGGCTTGAAACCCAATGTCCCTAGTCATGCTTTTGAATTACATCACTTTCAAAAGATTGCAGTTTTTGGATGGAACACGATCCAGACGTTTTAGAAATTTTAAAAAAAAACTTACTCACACCTAAGTTCTATAGAAGTTGGAAAGGCGCAGCAGTATGTCATTCATTCCTTTGACCCCGCTTCACCATTTCAGAATATCACAGCTGCTCTGATTATGGCCTCAGCTCTTCTTCCATGTCTGGCCTCAGAATGCATTTCTCTCTCATAAATCAATTTTCTGTGCAATTCCACCTTGAATATATTCAATGGCCCAAACAGCACTTTTATGACAAATATGAATTCCAAAGAGAAACGACGCTCTAAGGGAGAAGTAAAACATGTCATCATCTCCATTTAAGTGACAGTGTGGAAATTTTAAAAGGTTTGCCTCTTAGTTCCATTGTCGCCAAGAAGTAATTTCATCTACTCCACATCCAAAGGGTTTTAATCACTTAGGATATTTCATGTTCCACACTAAACACCGCCAATGAATCTCACTGTTTTTCCAATGCGTTTGTATTTTTCTCTCCTGATGCCCTTGATTGTCAACCTGACACAGATTTTGTGCAGGGGACTAGGCACTTCCATTCACTGTGGGTCGAAATGCACAGTAATACACGGCACTGTCTGTCAGCTTCAAGTTTTTCACTGATAAGTGGAAAGTGCCTTTGTCCCGATTGAGTTTCGCATGGAAGCGTTCAAAGCCGTGAGCCGTCTCATTAAATCCATAACTATCGGCTCTGAGAAGATATCGAGGAGCTTCCTGTGAATACTGGGAGTACCAGAACATGTAGTAGCTTGCAGTTGCAGCAGATACCGAGTAATTACAGGTTATTACTGAGTCTTCACCCATTAATGCTTCGACCCGTTGTTGTGACTGGAACACTAAGTCTGCATTACTCAACTCTGAAATTAAAAAGCGACACACAGTGGGTTAGAGACAGAATGAGAAAGGGCTAATCCCCTGTAGATTGAATTTGAAAATACAATGGGTATTTGGGCATGTCGCCTGTAGAGTCACCTGAACAAACCTGCGAATAAGAGAATACCCAGAGTCAGGCAGAGTTTTAATCCCATTATTCCCAACTGATCTCCAGAAGCTGAGACACTAATCACTCTCCGTACCATATCTGGAACTGAAGAAATTCCAATAGCCGGGGATGTGGTGTGTTTGATTAGCCTTTATCACCCCGCCCATTTTCATTTTTTTCGAACAACCACATGACGGGAAATAATGATCTTCAACAAATAATCATACAGTGCCCTCCTGTGGCCAGCAGCCAACCTTTGATAAAAACTCAGACACAGTCATGACCAAGTGACAGATATATATCGACTCGTTCATGCACGCATGCATGCAGCCACAAATGTAAAACAAGGCACGAAAATCAAATGTGCTATGAAAGTTTATAAGGTGGTAAACGAACCTTTCACCTGAGCAGTATATCAATGCTAGTCAATACCTCATGTTCAATGAATGTCTCCTTGGAAAAAACTGAGTACTTCTTTCAAATTGAATCCATCAGAGAGTTTCAGCCCCATCCCCACTCGCTCACGTTTGCGAGAGTTCTTTTATACCATACTCTATCAAATTCCTTCCTGATGTGCAGGAAAACAATTTTCACACCGTGTCTGTTATTTTTGTACGTTTGGACAAAGGATGCAATAGGTTCAGGAGCTGAGTGGACCTGGTGGAAGGCACTTGAGCATCATCTTCGTGGCCAGCAGAGCCCACAAGACTTTCGGATGTATTGAGAATCGACAAGACACCGGCAGGGCATCCATTATCTTGCCCTTCGCAATTTCATGCAGATTTCCACTACGGGTTAAACTATACCAGATGTTTCCTCCACGTGCGGTTTTCAGATGTTATTAATCTTTTGAACTCACATCCTGAACAACCGTCAGACGTTGTCTATTTGAACTTTTACAAGGTTCAAGTAGATGGGTTATTGATAAACAAGAGGGTGAAAGGTCTTAGAAGTTCAATTGGAATTCTATGTCTGGTTACAATCAGAACGGTCATGATTTTATTTAAAAGTGAAGCACAATCTAGGTGTCACGTAGTCTAATCCTGGTCCTTGAACCAATGTTCCCTCATTCATATTACAAACAGACTCTGCACTGTAATGCACCATGGTGTCAGACAGCCGGGGCGCCGAGTTTGTAAATCAATACGTTGGGTAATATTCCCAATTTGACATTGGTCTGATCCTTGGTGCATTGTTCTTGGAATTTAAACTGCCACACAGATAATGAACGCCCGATTGCAGGTCACAGGCGAAAGAGATATCATGAGGACCCACCCCACAACGTCCTAAAAATCTATTCCTTCTGATTGACCAGTTAATTCGCATGAAATAAATGTAAACTCTGATTGCTATAAATCTTCATTGTTAGTTGCGACGTAATTAATTTTGATAATAATAACGTCGGTTAGTCATCTTTGAAGATTTTATATCACGTGATAAAGTAGCATAGCAGGTGATAAATGAAAGACAAAATGAATATTCTAACACCAAACAAGCCTTTGGTAGGCAATGGACAGCCGATTCTAATTGCTAGTTGCGAGATCTCGCATTTCTAAGCAATAATTGAATACAATGGCGTTTATTTTTGTCTAGGGATTCTGCTCCATCTCTAAAGCACTGTGAGATACATAGTACAGAATTAGACTGTAGACTCAGAAATAAGAGTGTTGTTGTATGTCAGTTTGGTCGTGTTGACAATGCTCTCAAACGTTGACGAGAAACGTTCTGTGACGTTTGGATTCCTTTTTACATTCTTTCCTATATAACGAATAACATTCCGTAGAGGTTGTCTAAGATGAAGACATTTGAAGTACATCTACGTTTGATTGCAACTTTTTTTTAAGCTGCGGGTTACTGCGACCATTCTTCCAACTTGAACCACCATTTCAGGGACCAGCCGTTCCAAAGTTGCTTGATGGTTCCACTCAAAGCGAAAACCACGTCCAATAATCATCATGGTCGCCACCATTTACTACGTTCATATCCAACCTGTAAAAATACGTTTGTCACAACACTCGAAGAGAATGGATATATGCTGGAAAGGAGAAGTAATACTGGGAAATATTAAAATGATCAGGAGCAGAAAAAGAAGCTTCTGCATATTGTGGTGTGATTCCACAGTGCAGTCTAAAATGCCCATCGTCAGAACAAAAGTACATTCCCTCACCCAATTTATGTCTAATCCAATGAATGACGAACTAAATTGGCAACTTGGCCAGACCGAGGTCAGCAAAGGGAAGCTGAAGAAGAGACTGGCGATGTTTTGCTGCTCTAGTATTAGTTGAGAGAATGTGCTATATGCTTGACTCTGGCGTCCTCTTGTGTTGTCTCTATGCAAAGTATTCTGCACGACAAAGCATGAAGTATTGTTGAATATCGTTATCTGTAGAGTAACTGAGAGAAGATGTATGATATTTTTGGAGATTGTGGAAGCAATTGTGTTTTCTGCTCACTATTTTCAACGATTTTATGCTTATTTCTCCAGTCGCCTTTTTTGTGATCCTTTTGCATTTCCTCCTTGTTGGTGTGCGTTGCTTGTTTACCTTCGGATCCCTCAGTTTGTGATTTCTCATTCTATTTATTTCAGGTTGAATCTAAATCTCTATTTTCTGTTTTCGTTTTCTTTCTCTCTATCTTTCACCGACAGGATCTGTGCCCGTTCAAACCCCTGTGATGTTTATTTGTAGAGACAGTTGATACCGAAGAGAGTTGGCTGACAATGTCCGTCACTTGGTCATCTCTCAATCGGTTCCTTTCTTCATGTACCCAAATGCATATTGCAATGTAAATCAAAATAAAATTCATGATCTGAATTAGGTTGGTGCGATGAAAACTAAAAGGGTGAGGCTCAAGGCGATGGTCATGTTCCCCAAAATACTTACGTTTGAATCATCTTCCTGTACAATTGTATTCAGAATAGAATATGCCACTACCTTAATTTAATCGAGTGAAAACATCAATCCACTGTCCTTTCTTTTTAGCCATGTGGAAATATGTTGGTAAGCACAACACAGCTTTCTGAAAATGACATTATTAAGACACGTACTTCATTGAGTACGTATTTCATTCATTTCATTTTGTGCTTTATTTCTTGTTTATTGCTCTCTAAAGGCACTTAGTAGTGAGATATCCCGTTTATATTTGAGTGTAATTTGTATCTTGTCTACAATATTTTTGCTTATCCATTTACCTTGTAAAATTCCTCATTTCTTCTTTATTTCTGACTATAAAATGTCAACACTTCGTCATTGTTGTGCAATTATAATCTCTGCATGCTGAGAAAAAATGGCAGCAACAACTTCGAAAATGACATCTTGATTGAGCGACAATTTCTGATTTTGTTTATGAGATCTTAATTCTGGAATTTAGTATTGATGGCTTGTGATTGATGCATGCATTGGAAGAGATTGATGTTTGCCTTGTTAGATGAAGCATCGAGGAGCCTGGAATTACTATATGAACATTTTGACGACATTTTTGTGAATTGAGTTCTCTATTGTGCAAACAACAACAGCAATGAAACAGTGGAAGCAATATTCCCAGTAATGCAAGCGGGTCAAATGCCAGCAGCAAATGGATGGTGTGGCCGGAAAAACTGCCAACTCATAGCTTAATGAATTATTGTGATGGCTCCCAGATGTGCTTGGAGAAAATGGATTAGAAAGAACGAAGGTTAAACCTCGAGGTCTATGTCCACCCTGCACGTGGTTACTGTTCAATTGATTGCAAAGATACTTGGTGGAATCAGAATTCCGAAACATTTAATTTGGAGTGAGGCACATCAAACTCTTCTATGTTTTTGAAAGTGTTGTCGATTTCTTTTAACTCTATCTGCAGCCTGATGCTAGGAAATTCACTGCCAGATAAACCCTCTGGCATGTTTCTGATCATACTGGTGGTTGTGTTGGAAAATAAGAAAATTTTAACCAATGCTGTCATGCGCATTTATACTTAGGTTACTCGATAACCTAATTATTTTAATCGTATTTGATGAAGTTAGCCATCAGTCCTAAATATATATGAATGCATTTCTGCATGAGTGTTTAGACGCTGTCTTTCTGATAGATATAGATTTAGTCTCATTACAATTAGTGGTCCGCTCACCTGCCTTTACAAGTAGACGATGTGTGGATTGGACCCTGCATATTCATATCAGACAATGGTGCCAACTGAATGGAGGACAGTATAGGATTTCTCCTGCTACTGCAGTGGTGCTGTTCAATAATGCAGTGTCTCTCTCGGTAACAAACACAGACTGCAAAGACATTGATACGGCCTCATTATTAGTTGCGGTTTAAACTTCTGTAGATATAGAGGAATGTCATACGAATACATATAATATGCATATACAGAGTCTATCATCATGAGTCAACGCAGTATGACGGATGGAAGAGTAAGTAATTCCAGGTAGTATTCACTGAAATGATCGTAGGTCTTTTTCACATACTGTAACTTCCTGTAAAATAGTAAAACAATTGACAGAAGAAAGAGGCCAGTGAAGGTCATGAATGCTTAGCTGAGAGATGCACTTATAGCATTGCAGTCGTTGGACAAATGTCTTAGGTATCCGTGATCACAAAGCTGGATGAAGAGATCCCCAGTTATTTCTATGGGTGCTCATCACTAAACAACTAACTGTTTTGAAATGCATCACAAATTATTTTATAATATAATTTTATTGCAAATTAAACTAACAACTGGTCCTCGGCTATTCTTGGTGAATGTTGTGCTTTATTTTGTTTTTGGACTGATAACACTGTGATTCGCATTCTGAAGACTGAACTGCTGTTTCAGTTTCTCCATGTGATGTCGCTCTCTGATGGGCACGAACTGGAATTCTCAACATACATTGTCAGGATGGCTCCGCTATTTCTCTGCTACTCTGCAGACTGTGTGGCGCAGAGATACCCAGCGCTCTCTGAGAGAAGAGCCCAGATGGTAGGTGAACTGATTTGATCTGTTTGTTCAAAACAACAGAGAATCAATCTGGAAAATCGTCAGTTGCGTCACCTGAGGTATACCATCAGTGAGTAGCGGCTGTCCAACAGTTTACAGGACACTGACAGACACAATGACATGAAGCTGTTATGAAAATGTTAGTGTGCTTTTAGGACAGTTAAAACAGCAGAACTACCAGAGACAGCACCAAGTTTTCTCAATGTAACACTGGGTCAAGCAACTCGATTAGTTCGATGCCTAGAGACATGAACAAATTCGAATTCAGCCAATCTGTTTAAATTATACCAAGAAAAATGCCAATTCCCAATCAAGGTTCAATTGAGTATATTGACGATGTTAAAAGCTAATGACAGCATTCGGTGCACTGGGGTATATGATCGGGGAAAATTGAATAGTTGAGGAAATAACGGTCAAGTCCGAGGAATGTAACAGACTGATTGAAAAATGTCTCTCTTAAAGTATTTTTCGATCATTAACTTGTAAGCAGATATTCCTAACAAGAAGAAAAGAAGACACAGACAGATCCGAAGACAAGAACCTAAAGCTGCCAGGTTTTGAGATAAGTGTCGTTTTCTAAATCTTAATTGTGAGTTTATTGGACTTGTATTATAGAAGGGAAAGTCGCAGATAGGTTAGAGAAATAAATTGCACATAATGGTTAGTTAATCATTCTCCGTTAAACTTTAAGAAATAAAGATTTTTTTTACTTTGCATACTTCTTGGCTCTCATTGGTCCGCTGCTGTCAATACAAGAGATTCAAACTTAATCAGTTTAGTAACCTGGGTACAGCTTAAATTAATTGGTTAAGTATGTCTTATTGTCAAAACAACAACCAAAATTCAGCTATTCATTTAAGCCATTTGTTACATGTCGCCACTTTGGAACAGCCAGTAACTTCGCTGTTCTGTATTCCAGCAGTTGTGGCTGTACTTCAAATTTACTTTAAAATTCAGAACGCACAATCTGTCTTCAAGTGAGCATACACTCCTTTGATTTTGTAACATGAAGAATTATCGGGTGATAGTGCATGGACAATTTGAGCCGCATAAATTAGCTTTGTATCAGGATAACCTGTAACAAAAGTAAGAAGTGATGCAGATAGAGAAAAAGAGTCTTCAGAGCAAGATTACCGGAAATCTGAGGAATAGTTTCCAATTGATGGAAGATATTGGGTGAAAGTTATCTTTGCTCTAATGACACTGAGATACTAACACTTATCAGCAAAGTGCAACCATCCGATAACCCAAGACAGCAGATCGCTGAAAGTAGGGTTTTAGAATGTGTGTCTTCTATGACAAAGTTGCTCCTTTGGCAAGATTATGCATTTTGTTTTAGAGAGGTCGTAAATGAAACAAGCAGTTGAAATGGGTGATGATGATAATTTCGTCCATAACACAATGTTTGGCTTCCATAATCAATTTCAATCCGTGAGAGATGGAAATTTGAAAAAAGAGAATGCTTCACGTGGAAAGGGGAAAGTAGATGTCGGTGAAGATCATAAGGAAACCATTGAAGGGGACGGAGAAGTTCAAAATATCCAGTATTTTCACTGCAAAGAAGTAGGCTACATGAAATCACAATGTTAGTGGTTGAGCAGTAACACTGCGATGATGCGGGAAAACAAAATAAGGTAGTGAATTGTGCTGTTGTGGTGACAGAAAGCACAATGGAGGCTAGAAAGCTGCACTAGAGTGTACAAGCCGGTCGGAGTTTGGTTACAGCGTAAATTCCAGATCTTCTTCCACCTTATACTGTGAAGGTAAGGTTTATTCACATTGGCCACGAACAGCAGGTGAAGAGGTTACAATATTAAGTTACACAGGATCCTTTCAGTCTCTGATGCTGCCTGATGAGGAGATGATGCAAGATGATCAGAGGATTAGATAGAGTAGACAGTGAAATATTTTTTCCTAGAATGATGACGCCAGCTTGTATGAGAGGGCATAACTACAAATTGAGGGGTGATAGATTTAAGACAGATGTCAGCGGCACGTTCCTTACGTAGAGAGTGGTAAGGGCTTGGAATCTCCTTCCTGCTAATATAGTCAACTCAGCCACATTAGGGAGATTTAAACAATCCTTAGAAAAGCACATGGATGATTTTGGGATAGTGTAGCGGGACGAGCTGAGAACAGTTCACAGGTTGGCGCAACATCGAGGGGCGAAGAGCCTGTTCTGCGCTGTATTGTTCTGTGTTTATATTCTATATGTACTTTTGAAGGACTGTTGTGAAATAAAGTACTAGTAACAGAATTAACGGCGAGACAAGAAGTGCTCAATTATGTAAAGTTAGTTTAGAGTGTCCAGTGAAGAATGGAGAATTCGTGGAAGGAGTACTGGGCAAACTCTCGTCTCCAGGAATACAGTTCGTTGCTCACAATAATGCATGTGTCGACTAGATTCCCAAGTGTGTTCCAGTATGCAATATCATATGTAAAAGTATTGGAAAGGAATTATTCAAATTTTTCACGGGTTACGGACTACCAACAGAAAAAAAATCAGATCACAGGATAACATCACATCAAAATTATGTAAGGAAGTTATGGACAATTTAGGAATAAAACAATTTAAATCTACTGCGTAACATCCAGAATGCAGATAGTGCGAGAAGGGCAGCATCATGTATTACAGGCCATGTTGAGGGCTTATAATCAAGAGTATCTCGATGATTGGGATAACAAAATTCCGTTTGTGCATTTTGCGATCAGAGATGCACGGGTTGCATCCTCAAAATTCAGTCCACTTGAATTAAATTTTGGCAATGAAGTAAGAGTACAGTTTCTGCATTCGAGTGGCGCTGGAAAAGCACAGCATTTCAGGCAACATCCGAGGAGCAGGAAAATCGACGTTTCGGGCAAAACTACTTCATCAGGAATACAGGCAGAGTGCCTGAAGGGTGGAGAGATAAATGAGAGGAGGGTGGGGGTGGGAAGAAAATAGCATAGAGTACAGTGGGTGAGTGGGGGTGGGGGTGAAGGTGTTAGGTCAGGGAGGAGGGTGGGGAAGGTAGCAAAGAGTACAATGGCTGGATGGGGGTGGGATGAAGGTGATAGATCAGAGAGGAGGGTGGAGTGGATAGGGGGAAAAGAAGATAGGCAGGTAGGACAAGTCATGAGGACAGTGCTGAGCAGGAAGTTGGAACTGGGGTGAAGTGGAGGAAGGGGAAATGAGGAAACTGGTGAAGTCCACATTGAGTCCCTGGGGTTGGAGTGTTCCGAGGCAGAAGGTGAGGCGTTCTTCCTCCAGGCGTCGGGTGGTGAGAGAGCAGCGGTGAAGGAGGCCCAGGACCTCCATGTCCTTGGCAGAGTGGAAGGGGGAGTTGAAATGTTGGACCACAGGGCGGTGTGGTTGATTGGTGCGGTTGTTCCAGAGGTGTTCCCTAAAGCACTGTGCTAGGAGGCGTCCAATCTCCCCAGTGTAGATGAGACCGCATCGGGAGCAATGAAACAGTAAATGATATTGGTGGATGTGCAAGTAAAACTTTGATGGATGCGGTAGGCTCCTTTCATGCCTTGGATGGAGGTGAGGGAGGAGGTGTGGGAGCAGGTTTTGCTATTCCTACGGTGGCAGGGGAAGGTGCCAGGGCGGGAGGGTGGGTTGTTGGGGGGCGTGGACCTGAACAGGTAGTCACGAATGGAACGGTCTTTGTGGAAGGTGTAAAGGGGTGGGGAGGGAAATATGTCCCTGGTGGTGGTGTCCGTTTGGTGGTGGTGGAAATGTCGGTGGATCATTTGGTTTATGAGATATTTGGTAGGATGGATGGTGAGCACCAGGGGGGTTCTATCCTTGTTATGGTTGGAGGGGTGGGGTCTGAGGGCGGTAGTGTAGGATGTGGACGAGATGCGTTGGAGGGCATCTTTAACCACGTGGGAAGGAAAATTGCGGTCTCTAAAGAAGGAGGCCATCTGGTGTGTTCTGTGGTGGAACTTGTCCTCCTCGGAGCAGATAAGGCGGATGCTGAGGAATTAGAAGTACGGGATGGTATTTTTGCAGGAGGTAGGGTGAGAAGAGGTATTACCTAGGTAGCTGTGGGAGTCGGTGTGTTTGTAAAAGAATGTTGGTGCCAAGTCGGTCGTCATTAATAGAGATGAAGGGGTCTAGGAAGGGGAGGGAGGCGTCAGAGATGATCCAGGAAAATTTAAGGTCAAGGTGGAATGTGTTGGTGAAGTTGTTGAATTGCTCAACCTTCTCGCAGGTGGTGTCAATGCAGTCATCAATGTAGCGGAGGAAGAGGTGGGGTGTGGTGCCGGTGTAATTACGGAAGATCAACTGTTCTACGTTGCCAACAAAGAGACTGGCATAGCTGGGGTCCATACGGGTGGCCATGGCTACCCCTTTGGTCGGGAGGAAGTGGTAGGATTTGAAGGAGAAATTGTTAAGGGTGAGGACCAGTTCGGCCAAACGAATGAGAGTGTCGGTGGAGGGTACTGTTGGGGACGTCGGGAGAGGAAGGAACGGAGGGCTTGGACGCCCTGGTCATAGGCGGATGTAGGCGTAGAGGGATTGGATATCCACGGTGAAGATGAGGCGTTATGGGTCGGGGAAACTGAAGTCATGGTGGAGGTGGAGGGCATGGGTGGTGTCTCGAACGTATGTGGGGGTTTCCTGGACTGGGGATATAGGACAGTGTCGAGGTAGGTAGAGATGAATTTAGTGGGGCAGGAGCATGTTGAGACAATGTTTAGGCCAGGGTTGTCAGGCTTGTGGATTTTGGGAAGGAGGTAGAACCGGGCAGTGCGGGGTTCCCAGACTATGAGGTTGGAAGCTATGGGTGAGAGATCTCCTGAGGTGATGAGGTTCTGTGTGGTCTGGGAGATGATGATTCATTGATGGGGGCTGGCGTCATGATCGAGGGGGCGGTAGGAAGAGGTGTCCTCGAGTTGGTGTCTGTCTTCAGTGGTGTCGAAATCAGTGCACCAGACTACCCCTGCACCCGCTTTATCTACTGGCTTGATGTTGAGGTCGAGATTGGAGCAGAGGGAGTGGAGGACAGTCCGTTGTGAGGGTGAGAGGTTGGAGTGGGAGTGGGGGTAGATAGGTTGAGACGGTTAATGTCCCGGCGGCAATTGGAAATGAAGAGGCCAAGGGCGGGTAATAGGCAAGCACGTGGTGTCCAGTTGGATGGAGTGTGTTGGAGGCGGGAGAAGGTGTCTTCGGAAGGTGGGTGGGAGACCTGATTGTAAAAGTAAGCTCAGAGGCGGCAGAAGAAATGTTCGACATCATGGCGTGTATTAAATTTATTGATACGTGGGCAGATGGGGTTGAAAGTGAGTCCTTTGCTGAGGACTGATCGTTCGTCCTGAGTGAATGTGAGGTCTGGACGGATGTTAGAACTCAGCAGGGCTGGGAACTGGGATCTGGTGTCGATGTGGAGCTGGGAGTAGGGGCGGAGCCTGTAACTGGAGTGGGCGTCGTGTTAGAGGGAATTGGGTGGAGTCATGAGCAGGAGAGGTGTTCCCCATAGGGTCCTGGGGGTGGGGATGGTGACAGTGGGATCTGTGGGAGGCGTGTCAGCAGAATACAGGTGAGTGGCGTTGTTGGGGGCGGAAGTGGTGGCAAACACAGCAGTGAGGAGGTGGAAGGCCATCAGATATGATTATCAAGATTGATAAACTTTCAGTCTACGCAGCTCCAAACTAAATTTCTGGGAAAGTCTGCTGGTCATTTATGAAAACTAATTCATCCTGAATACATTCGTTGGGGCATTGCAATGTTATCCAGTTGAATTCAACCAGGAAGTGAGTCACGGGCGTTAGCAGCACCAAAACCAAATGGCGTTCTAACCTGAGTGAGGTCACAATGAACTTGATACCCTTAAAAGGTTGAGGTCATCTTGAGGCTGTCTCACTGCAGTTACTTAGGTCACTATGGACCTGTCCCCACGCAGTAAGTTCATAATGGGCTTGTACCTATGCAATGAGTGAGGTCGTAATGGAAAAATTTCTCTGTGACTCTGGTTTTAGACACTCTATTGTCTCGGTGAACTGAACACCTTGAAAAATAAGTTAAACAGTGTCTGTGTTCGCTCTTTTCTTCGCAACTCACTCTCTTTGCATTAAAGGTTTCTAACAGAAGTGTACTCCAAACGTTTTTGATTAAAGAAATAGTTTTCTTTTAATTGGAAGACTCTGTGTTAGTTATGTCCATGAAAGCACATTGTTCAACGTCTGACGTCGTGTTTGATATTATTAATGAGGTGAAATAGCCATATAATGGACCACGAGGAACATTATATACTCCACATGCTCGCTCACGTATAAACTCGCTTGAATGGATACTAGCAACTAATTCATATTTTATTCGTCTGTGCCCACTGTGGGGCTACGTGCAAATCGAGTCACAGAGCATCTGGAGACCATAGTCATGAAGAGCGTCTGTGAAGATGGATTGTGACTATAGAAACCTGGACACACCCTACATGCAGTGGTATCTGCAGAAACTGGTACACATTCCTAAACTGATTTTTACCGAAGTAGTTACGTTTGACGATGAGGAATTGTCAGGACCACATGTAAGGCAACTGTAGACAGCTGTTGTGAGTACTGTTAACTCAATATAAGCAGTCTGAGTGCGAAATGTATAATGGTCTATTACAATACTAAAAGGCATGGAATCAGATAACAGTGAAAAGCTTGGAGAACTCAGTGAGTACTTCCAGCTTTATCCCACTCGTGCCTTATCTGATGGTGTACTTAGATCTCGCCTTCATAGAGAAGGAAAACTAGTAGACTTACTTATTGTAAGATTACATAACGATCCTGTCCAAAAGACCTTTAGAATATGTTAAGCATTATCTCGATTTCACGATTTATATGATAAATAGGTCAGATCGTAACAGGAATCCTGACATGGATACATAGATACTGTAATCCGTCAAATACTGAGCACTTACAACTGCAAATGAGGGACTGATATTCCAGTACAGTTACCTCACGTAATGTAGCAATACTAAGTCTGCACCACTCAGTTCTGTACCAAAACCGACGTTATCTAAGTTGATGTATGGATTTAACATATTAATACGTCATCACAATAGACTCGTAATGTGACACGATTATGAGGAAACTTTTAGAGAACACGGTTTCTGCCTCAGACTTCAAGAGTTTTTTTTCAGTGCATGGCATGAAACAAGAGTGTAGCCATTTTTATTTCCTGTAGTGAAGTTAGACACAGTCCTCTAGCCTACAGCTAAGGGTACTATCTCTGAACCATAATAACCCATAAAATATTTTGAAACCTGACACATATTAAATTGTAACCCAAGACAGGGACAGGTTTCACTTATTGGCAGATCGTGGCCTTATTTTCGTGCTTCATTTCCTTCCGTTGCCAGTATCCAGTCGACAAATGGACGAAAGAGCAGCGTAGAACTTAGAACATAGGAAACAATACAGCACAGAATAGGGACTTTGGCTCTCAGTGTTGTTTTATCCTACTTTACCCTACTCTATATGAAACTCACCCTCAAACTCTTTTTTTCCCCCAAACATTCACGGTGGCTATCCAAGAGTCGTTTAAATGTCCCCGATGTATCTGACTCTTGTGGCAATTATGGTAGTATATTCCACGCACCCAACACTCTCTGTGTAAAGAAACGACCTCTGAAATCTCCCCTAAACCTTCATCCAAGCCACTTCATGATAGCCATTTCCGTCGTTGGAGAACGTCACTGGCTATCCACTCTATCTATGCCTCACATCACAGCTTGTTTTAAATTGTGAAATCACAAGGAATCTATGACACAGTGTACTAAGGACACAGAAGTTAAGTGACAATGCCTTATTCTAGACTGTAACCGATCGTAAGAGTATCTAAAATAAGACAATCTCTGTCCTGAAATGCATAGATATACTGTTTGTTACTGAACATTGGTCATGCTCATTGGGCTCTACAGCCACTGACGTCATTCTCGAAACAACATTATCATATACCCTGAGACCAGGTGAAACTTCAATGCAAGCTGCCCACATCGAGGTCAGGGATGCTACCAATGTGCAATAAGGACCCTAAATCTGAATCTTGCATTATCAGAATAAGAACATTTAGCTGCTTTGATGGAAGACTCAAAATGTAATTTCTGCAAATGCGTAACAATCTCCGACTCAGGACAATGCGAAACTGCTGTACTGCCATCAGTCTGTGTCAAGTATATCTATAGCAAGAGTGAAATAGAATGCGTTTTACCATACACCATGAAGTACTGTCAGGATCCTCAATTCATTTTCATTTCTACTGTTCATAGTAACACATATTCCCTATCAAACATGCAATGAAGGCATTGCATGTCAGTGAACCTCAGACACCGTCTGCTCCAAATTTTCAGACTAAATCCATTTCAAAGACAAACATCGTGGCTGCTAGGCATCAAGTGCCCGTTATGAAAGAACAATCTAAGCACTGCTTTGAAAAGGAAATATTGCAGATTTATGCCTTGCATGAATGAGGACAAGTGCAAAAATTCCAAAGTTCAATTGCAGTATCAATTTCAAATGCAGGTTATTACCGGTTTCAATTTCAATTCATTTCTCGTCGTCCTACGTTGACGTGCTGAATTGCAGAATAGAGATGCAGTTCGTTGATTGGCTGACATGCAGAACAATGCATTTGTCAATTGATTGGGTGTTGTCTGGTGTCTCTGTCCCGAACAAAATATGAGCAGAGACACGGATATCAGGTACATCTTCAGATATTGACGAATAACCATTTCAGGAAGAACCAGTTTCTTTTGCTGGAGAACAGAGTTGAAAATTGTGCTGCTGGAAATACACAGCAGGCCAGGTAGCATCCGAGAAGCAGGAGAATCGATGTTTCGGGCATAAGCCCTTCTTCCTGAAGAAAGGCTTATGCGCGAAACGCCGATTCTCCTGCTCCTCGGATGCTGCCTGGCCTGCTGTGTATTTCCAGCACCATGTTTTTCAACTCCTTTAGGTAAATGAAAACATGCGTTCAGTGAAAGTTTGGAGAAACACGATTTAGTACGATCCTAACACACCGATTTGAATTCATTACTTTAATAGACACAGGACTCATTAATCTACTGATTATCCACAGATGCCCCTCTTCATTACAGCAGGTACCTGTGAGGATCCACTTCCGTTAGATTTCGCTGGATGTTCATTGATGTAATTTGAATTAATCATTTGATGCAGCAGTATATAGTGTGACAAAGATTGCATTTTTATTGCAAAATATATGCTTCTCGTGAAATCTGTAAACTGATAGGACAAAACAGTTCGAATTGTAAGATACAGGATGTAATAAAATTAAAATTTTCAACACGCAGAATGTTTCACTCTTAGCACCCTCTTCAGAATTGCTTTTTCACTACTTTTGTTCTGTTTGCTGTCTATAGGTAGATGTCCAAAACAGCCCATTGTGGATTTCAAATGTGTATCTTCCATTCACTCAACATTTCCCAATAATGTTGAATAAAAAGTATTAAACACATCGCCTGGGAGTGGATGTAAAAATGTAAGTTTGTGAGATGGCTGACTCTGTGGATTGTTCTGATGACTTTTTTCAAATCTGTGAAATGAGGAATGAGGTATTTATTTTATATATTTGCTACTCAGTCTGCAACTCATCAAAATGGCATGGCTCTATATCTGAACTACCATACTGAAAAGCAAGTTTTATGTCATGAATAGGTCCCTCATGAAATTAATTTCTCTATCTATGGACAAAGGTCACTGACAGGAGGGATGAGAACGCAAGGTATTGAAAATGTTTGGTGGGAAACTAAATCAGAAACAGAGCTTCACTTATTGGTTTGTGCAGTTCATTCCTAGCACGTTTACATCGAAGCTAACATATTGATATGGCTCTCAAAAGTAACTAACGTTTATTTATCGTGCACTTTTTTTCCTCGGTTAAAGATCCCACCCCCCCCCCCACCCCACCCCTCTGTGACTCTTCCTCTGGGGTTGAATGGTTCTTTCTGTTTCTCCATATGAAAGAACCTTACGGTGAGCTCGAACTGTCATGTTCAGAGAGAGGCTTTGAAGGGGCTGTGTCATAACTCTCAATCATAGAAATCCATGTCTGAGTCTGAGTTGATGGCCTTGTTGATTGCTTACTCTGTATTCTTCGTGTATTTAGTAAACGTGAAAGAGAATCGTTTAGCAAAGTCAGGATTCTTCTTTGCAATCTCTGCTGCAACTATATAACTTATGTATTATAGAGGATGCCCTGAGAACTGATTGTGCCAGTAAAGGTCGGGGCTGGATCACTTGACTTCAAACTGCACGTTACTGTGACATTGCCTCCCTGTTTAACCGCTGTTTCAGGGACTGACTGTTCCACATGTCTTGATGACTCCATTCTAAGACAAACGAAAAACAGTATTCAAAATTATGTTCATTACAATCATTCGTTTCCTACTAATAGCATGTGAGTTGGAAACATCTGTGTCAGGAGGAATTGAATGTTACTGGGAAGAAACACTTACTGAGAATTTAGAGAACGATGAGCATTGGTGCCAGAAGTTTCCTCGTGATGAACTATGGGTTTGTAATTCTCCATTCTGGAATACCCTTTGTTTGAGATCCTGATCAAAACCGTTGTTGCAAAGAATAACAGTGATGGCTAGAGCAATATCTATGGTATCACAGGGAAGGGAAGTCGTGTCAGAGCCAAGGGCATCAAAAGAAAGCTCAAGGCAGAACTGCAGCAGACTCGGCTCTGAGTGAACTCATTGATCCGTGTGAGAGCAGAAGGAATGCAACGCCGAACAACTGCAACTGGACATCTTGGATGTTGTGAAGTCGGTGACCACCCCACCACACATCAGGGCAGCACTGATGATCAAATGGAGAAGGAGCGAATAAATGATCAAGGATTGCGTTACTACACAATACAAATGGAAGGTATTCCTACTATTGTGTCTGTGGCTGCTCTTTGAAAGAGAAAGTATAATTATTTTCACAGCCACAGCAATTGCCACATTCTGTACTTGTACAGGTTTTAATACTTTCTATGTGTGTTGAACGAAATCCCACTTACATTGGGAATTCTAGATTATAATAAGGCTCAAACTATAAAAGAAGCTGTGTTTCTCTTATTTGTCAACTCTCTTGATCGTGTTGCATATATCACTGAAATCTAAACAAGTGAAAACAATTTGGCATGATGGATCCAATCAACCAAGCTTTACAGCGCTCAGCAGCTCAGTAAAGTTTGAGTTAATCTTAATGTGGCATGAGGGCAATAATATTGTCTTGACTAAAATTCGATTGAAATTCGAGTTTCGATTGAAAGGACAGGATCAAATGTTAATAGAATGCACAGACATAAATGTTCCCATTGGTGAACGCTTCAATAACCGCTGCATAAATTTAAAGTAAGAGGCATTATTAGAATCAGGGCAAGTGTGAAGAGCTTTTAGTCATCTGACGCATTTCCAAAATCAGAAAGCCATTTTTTGAGGATGGTAGAGACAAAACACTTTTAGCATTTGGTAATTCTTTCAACATGTACATGCGATGCCAAGTAATCCAAAGGAATTGGCCAATTTTTGGAAGATGAGGTTGGAATAGTCAATTGCTGGTCAATGACCAGCGCAGATTTGATGGTCCACGGGATATTTTCATGTGCTGCAAGATTCTTTGCCTGTACTATTCTATGTCTCGTTCTGCACGCTTCGGTGTCTGAATGTCTGCTTTTGCATTCTCCTGTTTGTGCGTGTAAGTATGTATGTATATGTGTGTACGTGTGTGTGTGTGATTGTGTGTGTGTGTGTGTGTGTGTGTGTATGTGTGTGTGTTTGTGTATGTGTTTGTGTGTGTTTCTTTTTGTATTAATATCGGGTTTGGTACAAGTTCAAAAGATTGGAGATGATCTCAAGAGCATGGGTCGATCGTAATTAAGTTTCGGTTTTAGAAGAGACAGTGAGAGATATAATGACTGGAGGGATAATACTGACTTAATAAAGTCACAGTTCCTTTCCCGATTCAATTATCTTATATTTTGGGTGATATATTGTCACCCTTTGCTGGCGTATATTCGCTGCATGCATCCTAGCACAGGTTGAAGCCGATATGCTACTCACGTTGTTTTGCACCTCCACGTTTTCCATGCTCTTGTTATTTTTTCAACTCATGACAGTTTTCTTTGGCGATTTGACATAGATTTTTTTTACCCTGACATTTCAGATTATCTGTTTCAGAAAGTTAAAACTGCCCTAAATAAAACTTATCTTTCACTGTAATAATCCTTGTTTAAAATACTTTAACATTGGTTGGAAACGACCAAGTGCAATCGGTCAATCAAAACAGCACAATTTTGAACAGACAGAGACGTTCTCCAAACCACTTTGGTAAAGACAATAACCTGATTCTCGCTTCCTTGCTAGGATTGAAGGCCTTAATGTCAGGTGCAATGCTAGTTTACATATTTTCTGAACAATATGTTCAGATGTCTGATTTAGCATCTTTGAAACAGGTGTGTTTCCTAGATCAAAGATCCAGATACTACCACCGCAACGTTAGAGCTGTTATCATTTACTAATCAGCCTGCTCAGAGTGAGTACTCACATCAGAAATTCAACATGATCCTCATGTCATAATCGCATTTGCTCAAAACTCAGAAGTTCAACTTTGTTGTTCCTTTTTATTCGTGGAATGTTGGCATCTCTAGCTAGAGCAGTATTTATTGCTCATGTATAATTGTCCAGAGGGGAGTTAAGAATCAAGCAAATTGCTGTGGATTTGCATGCAGATTAGACCTGGTAAGAATGGCAGTTCCCTTCTCTAAAGAACATTAGTGACTCAGATGTTTTTTTTTTCTGGCAATTCACAATCGGTTCATAGTCATCATTGGGGTCCTACTTTCCGATTTTACTGGTTTCAAATTCCACCATGCTGGGATTCAAATCTGAGTCTGCAGCACACTGTCTTGTTCTCTGGATTAACAGCCCAGCGATAATCCCACTCCATCATCTGATTCCTAGGATGGGAATGGAATGTTAACTCAGGAGCAATGATTAAGTAATATCAATGCTTGATGTCGTGTTTGATAACATTACTGAGGTGAAATAGCCATATAAAGACAGCTCGAAAAATTAGGGTCTCCACATAAATTATCACATATAAACTCGTTTGTATGGTTATTGGTTAATATTTCATACTTTCTTCGTCTGTGTCCACAGGTGGCCTAACTGCAGGTCGAGTAACATGCAGTGGTATCTGTACTAACTGGTACAAAATCCAAAAATAATTATTAATAATGTGGTCACATTAGACGATAAAGAGGTTTGAGGACCATATATATGATTACTGCGACCACCTATAATAAGTACAGTTATTTCAATGCAAGCAGTCTGAGAATGATTGTTATAGTGGGCTATCAGTGAATCATGAGGCACGGAATCAGGTAAATGCTAAAAGCTTGTAAAACATCTGCGAGTATTTGCAGGTTTATTCCACTCGTGCCTTTATCTGCTTTTGTATGTTGATTCTGGCTTCACAGAAAACAAAAACTGGTAGATCTACTTATTACAAGTTGCTTGTAACAAACAGCATCCCAAAAAACAGCTGAGAACATTAACATAGAATGTACAGCACAGTACAGGTCCTTCAACCCTTCACGTTGTGCCGACCTTATATCCTACTCTAAGATCAAAATATGCTATATACCCTTCATCTTACTATCATCCATGTGCCTATAATTTGTTGCTTCTGTCCAAAAGACCTTTAGAACATATTAAAAATTATTTCAAATTCACGATTTATATGGTAAGTGGATTGGAAATGCATGCAGAGATAATGCAATCCACCAAATACTGTGTGCGTGGAACTGCAAATGAGGGACTGTTGTTCACAAACACTTAACTCCCATTAATTCAGTAATGCTGAGTCTGCACTGTGCCAAAACAGAATTTATCAAAATCGATGGATGGATTTATAATTTCAATGCACAATCATGGTCGACTCCTTATCTAACGCTTTTATGAGAAATGCTTTGAAGAAAATCGTTTCTGCTTCAGACTTAAGCAACATTGTATTTCGTCAAACAATTTGAACGTGCCTGGAAACAACACTTGGACCATTTGTATTTACTACGGTGAATTTTGAATACAATCCTTTTGGCCTCGTGCACAGATCATTATCCCTGAAGTACGACAACCCAAAAAATATTTTGAAACTTTTCTGATAGTAAATAGCTACCCACGACAGAGACAGGCTGCACTTATTGCAAACTGAGGCCTTAATTCCGTGCACAATTTGATAATATTCTTAATATTCAGATAGTTCTGCAAGCTACAAATAGCCTGAACATCAGCTTAGAACACAGAACACAGAACACGGAACAGTATAGGTTCTTCGGCCCTCAACATTGTGCTGACCTTTTATCCTATTCTAAGGTCCAACTAAGTAACATACACTTAATATAATATCCATTTTCCTAACCAAGAGTAGCTCAATTTTCCTCATGTATATGATTCCACTCCCACTGCTGACAGTGCTTTCTAAGCACCCACCACTCGCTGTGGAAAGAATCTACCATAGACATATCCATAAGAGTCTACCCTACCCCCCCCCACCTCCCCCACCCCTCCACCCCCACACCGTGATAGCCATTTCCGCCCTGGAAAATGCATCTGGCTATCTACTCTGTCTATGCCTCACATCATACCTTGTTTTAAATTTGGATGCCATTATGAATCAACGATACATTGTCGTCAATTCACAGGTGCAGAGGGACAATCTACTACCCTTGACTGTCACCTTCTATTCTGAAATGTATAGGCCCACCGTTCATCACTAATCACTGGTAGTGCTCATTGGTGCTACAGTCACTGTGGACATATTTTAAACAACATTAGACACGCATTCTTAAACTAGATAAGAAGTCCATGTAGGCTGCCAATACCAAGGTTAGGGATGCTACCAATGTGTGATAAGAATCCTTAGTCTGAGCGTTCTATTATCGGAATCAGAATACATTCAGCCTCTCTGATGGAAAAGTCAAGTGCAGCACCTCTGTGGATACAATCACTGACATTGCGAATACGCTGTAATGACAATAGTCTCTGTCAAGTAGATCTATAGCAAGAAGATAACATCATGTTGCACTCTCATGATCCTGAATTTATTTCCAATTTTACTGATCGTTGCAACACATATTCCCAATCAAACGTGCAATGAAGTCGTTTTATATCTTTCCCTGCACCTCGGTGCATTGTCAGCAACAATACAACAGCGAATCTCAGACACTGACTGCTGCAAATTCTCAAACTAAATCCGTTTCAATGGTGAACAAGTGCTGTGAAAAATAAATTTTGGCATTTTCCGCTTTGGATGAATGAGGACAGGCACAAAATAACTCCAAATTTCAAGTGCCCTGTCAATTTCAACTGCAGGAGAGCCCAATTTCGATTTCATTCTATTTCTCGCTGACCGTGGAATCCGTGTTGAATTGTAGAATAAAGAAGCAGTTAACTGATTGGCTGACATGCAAAACAATGCATCTAAAATATTCATGGGAAGTTGCCTGGTGCTTCTCTTTCGAACAAACTATCAGCAGAGATACGGATAACAGGTACATTTTCCTATCTGATCATGAATAACCATTTCAGGGAGAACCAATTTTTTTTCAAATTTGTCATCATGTCTGAGAAAACATTTCGATGCATGATTTTTACTACTACAAGCGCTAATCAAGTGTCATCTAACTTTATATACCATCTTCCTTTCTCTCCATGAAATCTGCCGGGTGTGTTGTGTTTTCCAGCCTTTTTTTCTTTCCATACTTATCATTTAATCATCACAATGGTCATGTTACCCGACAAGTTCCAAAATTAATCTATCTCTTTCATTTTGCATCATCGGAAAATAGAAATTTCAATATATTGATTCGTAGTGAAGTACACTATATGTATGCTGTGCGGCACAAAGTTGAAAACTTTTGCTTTCAAAATAAGACAGGATCCTCCAGGTCACTGGAAATAAGCGTCCAGCAAATATTTATAGAAAGATGTCCCAGCACGAGCCGCTCACACAGATTTAAGTCATTTATTTAACAGACACAGGATTCATTAACCTGCTGATAATCAGTAGATGTCCCTCTTCACTACCGCAAGGGCCCGTGAGAGTATACTGTCGTTAGATGTCAATGGTAGTTCATTGAAATAATTTGAATTAATCATAAAATGCACAACCTTATTCCAGCAGTGCATAATGTGACAAATGTTGAATTTTCTTTCCAAAATAAATGGTAATAGACAATAGAAAATAGGTGCAGGAGTAGGCCATTCTGCCCTTCCAGCCTGCACCACCATTCAATAAGATCATGGCTGATCATCTTTAATCAGTATCCTGTTCCTGCCTTATCTCCATAACCCTTGATTCCACAATCCTTGAGAGCTCTATCCAACTCTTTCTTAAATGAATCCAGAGACTTTGCCTCCTCTGCCCTCTGTAGTAGAGCATTCCACACAGCCACCACTCTCTGAGTGAAGAAGCTTCTCCTCATCTCTGTCCTAAATGGTCTACGCCGTATTTTTAAGCTGTGTCCTCTGGTTCGGCATTCACCCATTAGCGGAAACATGTTTCCTGCCTCCAGAGTGTCCAATCCTTTAATAATCTTCTATGTCTCAATCTGATCCCCTCTCAGTCTTCTGAACTCAAGGGTATACAAGCCTAGTAGCTCCAGTCTTTCAATGTAAGGTAATCCGGCCATTCCAGGAATTAACCTCGTGAACCTACGCTGCATTCCATCAATAGCCAGAATGTCTTTTCTCAAATTTGGAAACCAGAACTGCACACAATACTCGAGGTATGGTCTCACCAGGGCCCTGTACAGCTGCAGAAGAACCTTTTTGCTTCTATACTCAACCCCTCTTGTTATGAAAGCCAGCATGCTATTAGCCTTCTTCACTACCTGCTGTACCTGCATGCTTACCTTCATTGACTGGCGTACAAGAACACTCAGATCTCTCTGTATTGCCCCTTTACCTAAATTGTTTCCATTTAAGTAGTAATCTGCCTTCCTGTTCTCGCCACCAAAGTGGATAACCATACATTTATCCACATTAAACTGCATCTGCCATGCATCTGACCACTCAGCTAACTTGTCCAGGTCACCCTGTAATCTCCTAACATCCTCATGACATTTCGCCCTGCCATCCAGCTTAGTATCATCATTAAATTTGCTAATGTTATTACTAATACCATCTTCTATATCATTAACATCTGTTGTAAAAAGCTGCGGTCCCAGTACTGATCCCTACGGTACCCCACTGGTCACTGCCTGCCATTCCGAAATGGAGCCGTTTATCACTACTCTTTGTTTCCTATCAGTCTACCAACTTTCAATCCAAGTTAGTACTTTGCTCCCAATACCATGCGCCCTATTCGTCATGAAATTTAGAAACTTCTATAGAAATAAAACATTTCAAATTGTAAGATACAGAATGTAATAAAAATCAAGTTGCCTCAACATAGCATATTCTACTCAAAGGAGTATCTTTATTATCGTCTCTTTATATCTTTATTATTGTGTGATGATTATTAGTGGATGTCCAACACAGCCTATTGTGGATTTCAAATGTGAATCTTCTATTCATTCAACATTTGATATAATTGTTGAAGAAGCTGCATTTAACACCCTACCCGGAAATGATTTTAACATGTAAGTTTGTGAGCTGGCAGTCTCTGCGGCTTGTTCTGATTATTTCTCTCAAATGCGTCGAAGGAAAAGTTCGGCATTTCATTTATATTTGCTACTCAGTCAGCAATTCCTGTTAATGATAAAACATTATTTCTGAACTGACATGCCCACAGCAAGTTTTGCATTACCAGAGGTCCACAAGTAAAATGTAATTTCTCTCGTGATGTAGAATTTCACTGCCTGTACCGATGGGAAGTTATGATATTGGAGGAGCTTAGTGGGAAACAAAATCAGAAACAGAGCTCCATGGATGGGTTTGTGCAGTTCATTCTTAGCAGGTCTGCATTTGAAGCGAACATATTGATGTATCTCTGAATAGTAGCTAACTTTAAGTAATCATGCATTTTTTTTTCTAACTTAAAGTCTCTCCTCTGACTCTTCCTCTGGAGCTGAATTGTTCCTTCAGTTTCAGGGTGTGAATGAGCCTTCTTCAACTGGCACTCTCAGCGTGAGTTTTTGTAGGGGTTGTGCCATTACTCTGTATCAGTGTGAGTGTCATTGCACAGAAATACATGGCACAGTCAGAGATGACGGCCATGCTGATTGTCAACTCGGCATACTTCGTAGATTTCGTAAATTTGAAAGCGAATCGTTCAGGAACATCTGGATTCTTCTTGAGAATGCTTTCTCCAGCTATATAAACCATGTACCTTGGAGGCTGCCCTGGGAGCTGACTGTACCAGTGAACATAAGGGCTGGGATCGCTTGTCTTCAAACTGCAGGTTAGTGTGACATTGCCTTCCTCTTTAACTTCCAATTCAGAGTCTGGCTGTTCCACCGTATCTTGCTGACTCCATTCTAATAAAAACAAAAAGCAATTTTCAAGATTATGTCCATTACCGTCATTGTTTTCCGAATATTAACCCGTAGGTTGCAAACATCTGTGTCTGGAGAAATGGAATATTACTGGGAAACAAACACTTACTGAGAATTGATACAATGATGAGGAGTAGAGTGAGAATATTCTTCATGGTGCACTCTGAGTATGTAATTCTGCAGTCCGGAAAACCCTTTGTCAGAGATCCTGATCAAAGCTGTTTCCCTCAATGAGTAACAATGACGGGCGACTGCGATCTCTGTAGTATCACAGAGAAGGAAAGGCGCGTCAGAGACAATGCAGCAAACGGAAGCTGAGGGCGGATCTGCAGCAGACACAGCTTTGTGTGAACTCATTACGCCGTGTCAGAACAGAAGGTGGACAATGCTGTACAACTGAATCCAGAAGTGTTGAACGTTGAAAAGTCTGGTACAACCCTGCCCAAGCAAAGAATCATTAACAATCAAATATGGAAGGGGGACATAAATGATCAAGGATTTCATAATTGCAAATACAGTTAGAAGCTATTCCGTCAATTATAACTGTAGCTGCTCTTTGAAACATTCCTGTATGTAGTTTCACAGTCACAGCTATTGTTCTGCAGCTGTGCAAAGTCTATTACTTTCTACATGTCTTTGCAATAACATTCTGAAAGTTAGCATTGAATCAACATCCACTTACATGTTAAATTCTAGATTATAATAAGATTCAATGTGTAAAAGAAGGTGTGTTTCTCTTGTCAATGCTACTAATCGTGTTCCACAGATTACTGAACTCCAAACAAGTGAAAGTAATTTGGGATGATGGATTCTATCAACCCAATGTATTAGGGCTCAGCAGTTCAGCAAAATTTTCATTAACATTAAGTTGACAGGAGGACAATAATATGTTCTTCTCTAGAATTTGCATGATTCAGGTGTCTGATTATCTTTCATTTCCCCAAGTCAGTCAACCAAATTCATGATCTCTGAACTGCAATCCAAATCCAGCTCCACATCTGTTTGGTCCACTCCCAATCTTTCCCTCCTTCTGTCTCCTCTGTTCTTCAGCGGTAGTCAGGCTCCTGTCTATATATTGCGAATCAAATCACTGAGACTGATTCGGGGTTTTGGGCTTCCAAAGGATCTTTGTCATTAAGAAAGGATACAAGATTGCTTTCTCTCTGTCGTTGCCCAGCTTCAGTTCTTATTGAGGAAACAATGATATGTTGTTTTTGTGCAAACTGTTAAAATGAACGTGAATTCCTGGCATTAAAACAGCAAATTTAGAGACAAAGCAGTTCTGCCAGAATCAATAATGGTTTCACAGCACAGGTAAAAACACCACACTGGGCCGGAAGAAAGCATGCAGTCCGAATCAAAGTAACCAGCTGTAACCGTCTAAGATGATACATATTGGATTCATAGGTGTTTTGTTATTTTTTTTAGGATTTTACAATGAACGTTCAGGCGAAAGTATGCATTTGCTACAATGGGGATTGGGACCATTTCGGGACCCAAAAAGGAAAACTTGCCGAGGGTGAAAGAAGTCTGAGTAGTGACAGGCACTCAGATTGGAAGGAGGCTTCCTATCTGGCTAAGATGCTATTCACTTTGGAGGCCACAAATTTCTAGATCCTTGAGAATGATTGGAAACGAAAAACTAAGGTTAATTTTATATTCTGAGCGAGTCTGCAGGTGCATTATTAAAGTCAGTGATACAGAATTACAAAGGCAATAAAATTTGGTGTGCTGAGAGCAACTTCACTGGGTCATAAACTCATTGCTTTAACCACTCAATCACCACAATGACTTGGTAATATGCATAGATGATATTCATTTAGGCTATGCTGAAAAACATTTCACAACAGTTTCATTTGTGATTATGTTTCTCCTATAATAAGGTTATGTTGTCCTTTTTTACCAGGAGTTCATGAAAATGTAAGTTCTGAAATGTTTGTGTTTGGATGCGTTTTAGGGCCAATTTGATTATAGTTAACAGATACTGCCTCAGGAAAAAACCTTTTAAGTTTAAAAAAAAACACTCGTACAATGAAAGGGGAGTAGCCAGTTCTCCCAGCTCAGCTCTTCTTTCGTTTGTTTGCTTTTAGGCTGTCTGACTATTTACTGAAAGAAGTCAGCAATCGTGAAGCTGGTGGATGCAAAAGTTTTGTCAATGTCGAAAGCTTTCTCTAATACCTCTCATGTAAGACATTGGGTTTGAGTTTACCTTTTGCATCAAGCGGTGTGTATGGGGACTTTACAATTATTGAGAACAGCAGCATTAAGTTGAGATAGCCTGCTGGTTTTTTTGGGTAGTTTATGTTATTCTGCTTTCTGCTCTCTTTGGTTCGTTTTTCATTGGGTAATCTCGCAAATAAATTCAGTTTTATTCAAAGGAAAGTGATTTAACCAGCTCTACACCCGCTCCCCCCCCCCCCACCCCCACGAGAATATTCACGTTACACCTGCTACTGAGAAGTAGCAAAGTTAGAATCTGCGCTACTTCCTTGAAATGTTTAGATGAGATCTGGTCTGTTCCAAAACACTGCGAACTTTCATAACTCCTTAAACTTTTGGGATATCTCTAGGAACAGCAAATCTTTTAAGCTTCGCATGCATTTCAATCATCCAGCTACATTCTAATCATTTTAACTTCTGCTATTGGAGGTTTTGTCGCTTTTCTGTATATGTGTCTTTATCTCTGATGAAGAAATTAGGTTCCTGATTTGGTAAATAATACCGATTACACTTCAGAAATGCTCCGTTACGTAGAACATAATTTGAGGTATCATCAACTATTAAAACATTCAATATCAACGAGTATTTTCTATGAAGTCGTGGTCACTGCCTTTTTGAGGAACGGAATTCGAAACACTCATGAACCTCTGAAGAAAAATATGCCCCTTCTCTCTGTCTTAAATGGATAGCTCTTTTAAAAATTGACACGCTCAGTCAATGACCTCTAGCTGCAGTACGCCTCAAAGTATCTCTTCAATATATTCGCACGAGGAAACTTCGAATAAAGGTGACACTTCCCCAAATATCTGCTGTTTTTGCAGCAGCTTCAATTTACCAGCAGATGTTGGCATTCTATTATTTTAATCTGAAGGCAGCAACATGGTGCAATGCTTTGACGTTGTTATTTCTTCCACCTCAAGCCAAATGCATCTCCCATTGCGTGCAGAGATAAAAGCAAACATAATCAAAGACACGCACGCACCCGCAGACAGACAAAACAAAAACACAGACGAACACAGGTCTGGAGGTGGCACGGTGGCTCAATGGTTATTACTGCTGCCTCACAGCCCTTGGGTCACAGGTTCGGTTCCAGCTTCAGATGACTGTCTGCACGGAGTTTGAACATTCTCCCTGTGTCTACGTGGGTTTCCTCCCACTGTACAAAGATGTGCACATCAGGTAGATTGCCCATAATGTTAAGTGCATTAGTCAGAGGGAAATTAGTCCGGGTGGGTTACTCTTCGGAGGGTCGGTGTTGGGCTGAAGGACATGTTTCCACACTGTAGGGACTGTAATCATATGCATATACAGAAGGAAAAACATTAATAGACAAACAAAATGCACAAATTACCGTGTTATGGGCCAGAGCAAACCCCATCAAGGTATGTTTAGAAATTAATATGCCTTCTAAGTGTTCTACATTTCAAGATTAATGGAATGCATTACGTTCCAGATGCAATTAGTTTGATGTAACTACTCGATTTTAGACAAGGTGCATTTCATTGTTATGCTGCTCCTTCATCCGGTAACTCGTGGACTGGATCATGGGGTACAGAATTTACAATAGAAGATCAAATTGTCATACAACTGATATGACTAGTTATCTGACGAAGAGGCAGTGCTCCCAAAGCTTGTACTTTCAAATAAACCTGTTAGGTTATAAGTTGGTATTGTATGATTTTAATTCTGTCCACCACAGTACATCATTGGCACCTTGACATTCTGGTGAGAAAAATTTACTTTCAATTTCCAGAGAATTCCACTAGAGGGTGGTGCGTGTCTGTGGTAAATATTGAACATGATATCTGGAGTCAGAGTGATATTACAGACAGACAGCAGTTGTTAAAGTAAAACATTTGGTACTGAAAGACAAACAGATAGAAATGACCAGAAAATGGCTCTAAGTGAAACTTGAAGAGGGCGTTTTACTAGATGTTGACACTTAATAGTTTTCTCCTGGCTCTAAACGTAGCTCTGTGACAAGTGCTTAACTCCACATTTCATGTAATTTGAAAACGTTTCAAATTTACAGTGTCCTTTTGTTTCTTCCTACAGATATTAAAAGTCAAAATAAGCATACATCAATGAAATATGAGGAAACTGGCCTTTCCTTTAACGTTAATCACATTTTATTAAGAGTTACACAATCCAATTGTCACGAAAACGATGCACATAAACCTACTATTCAATACCAACTATTGTTAATTTTGTTACTTTTTTTCCATTTTCTCATTGTGCAGCATTTCTGAGATTCCAGTCGCTGTGAATCAGTTAAATCGATATTCTTCGTGGATTTAGTAAATGTGAAAGAGAATCGTTCAAGAAAATCAGGATTCCTCTTTACATCTGGAAGTAGCACCAACACATTATCCCCAATTGCAAAATTACAAATTTACTATTTCTTATTCGCTTCTTGTTTCAATGTATGCTGTGATATTTTTAAATGCTGTCTAGCCAACGCCCCAGCTCAATTTAATCGTTCTCTAATATTTGTCACATTGGGCAAATGGGTGGTCTCTATATTCTGACTTATTAATTTCTCCTTAATCAATTTTAACCTCTTACTTCATACCAGAAATTTATTTCAAATGGACCAAATTGGAACAATTCACCCGCGCAGCTCTTACCACAAAAAGTACAAATAGAACTCCCTTATCCTAATCATCTGGATAATCCTGACCATAAGCCTGCAACATGGTTTATAGTGTTGAATGCCTTCCCTCTAGCGCTCCCTGCCATTCTGGATGGTACAGAGTAGATTGGAATACCTTCATTCCCAAGTTATCCATAACCTCCTTGAATAGTCCGGATGTGAAGTTTGATCCTTGATCTCACTGAATGCCTATTGGCAGTCTGTATCTAGTTAAAAAAATTAATTAGTTGTTCTACACCCCTATTTTCAGTGATGTTGCATAGTGGTATTACCTCTGGAAATCTAGTTGATACATTCAGTATTGTTAATAACTACTTATTTCCACTTTTTGTTTGAGGTAGCTGACCTACACAATCACTCAAGTTTGTTGTGAAACGTTCGTCAAATGTTGGAATAGGTATTGAAGGTATAGGTTTTATTACTGCCTGTGGTTTTCAGATTAGTTGACATGTATGACACATCTGGATTAGTGGTGCTGGAAGAATGGTGCTTTATTCCTGATGCAGGGCTTTTGCCCGAAATGTCGATTTTACTGCTCCTCGAATGCTGCCTGAACTGCTGTGCTCTTCCATCACTACTAATCCAGAATCTGGTTTCCAGCATCTGCATCATTGTTTTTAGCATGTATGACACATCTGGCAAAATTCAACTGCAGCTTTGTGTAGTCGTGGTCAGTCGAAATGTCATTGTATTTTAGCCTGTGGTTTCTTCGCCACTAAATGACCTCCAAGTGGTAGCTCATGTGACACTTGCAGCACCTCCTTTTTTTTTACCCTACTGGCAAAAGAAATTGGTGCACCTATGCCCATTTCTCATCTGCTTGGCTTTGTGGTGGTCTCCATTTCTTCGTTAAGGCATCATCTGTAAAATAGTAGCACACAGGGATGCATTCACTTTCCTTCTCTGTAAATGACATTTGATACAACTGTTTTAAGTTCTCATCATTCTGCTGTAATTCAATTAGCTTAACAGAGCTAAAGTTACTTGCATGTTTAGTTGTTTGCTGCTTCTCTGCCATTTTTCTGATTAGAAATGGTCTCGGATAACACTATGTCTGTTTCCATATTTGTGCCTTTTGATCCAACCTGCATCAGCTTGTGCCTCTGTGATCTTGTGATCACACAATAGGGGAAAATTCCTGGGTAAACATTCTCCATGTCTTCAGTTGCTTGCATCTCCATTGGCGTTTCAACCAGTGTAGGCATCACAAAAGCCTGCTGATTAAAACAATAATGTAGATAGATGCCACCACTCATGAGGTTTTTTGTTTCGCGTCTTGAGATCTACATGATTCTGGGCCTCACTGCCCAGTAATGGACTGCCTAGTCTTCCACATTCAGGTTACTTACATTGCGATAACCAGCTTTTGTACATGTCTTGTCTTGAAATTCTGGTTTTCATATTTCTACTTTATTAACACTCTAGGTTGGAGGCTATTCCGTTGTCTTTCCCTATTACTGCTTGCTGCCGATATGCAGGATGGTACATTCACATTATAAGTTCGCCGAACTCTCTCTTTACAGTTACTATCACTGGAGAGTGAGTTAATCTTTCTGCACATATTATACCTGCGATGGTAGAGAAACTAAAAACTGCGTGGTAAAATGGAAATTATCTAAATCTGTGTCTTTTGTTATGATTGTATGCAAATATCCATTAATAGATCTGTTCATAATCTGCTCACGTCTGATCGCTTCGTTCACAAAGTTCCATTAGAAATTAAGTATCTGTCTAGACTGAGTTGATTTCATTTAAATTCAATATAAATCTACACAGGTCCGTATTTACTCTCCAATCCAACCAGAAGTATAAGCAGAAACGTGTTTGAGGGTATATGTGGCAGCGAAGTGCACGTTGAGAAGCTGCATAAGGTGAAAGAAGAATTGGGCACCGCTTTCGAAGGCTTTCAGCTGGAAAAGATCAAAGGTTCTCAGTCCATGTAGAAGATTGGATGATCCTGAATCAGAGCGTTATCCAGCGCAGAAACAGATCCTTCCATCCAATTCGTACATACTGACCAGATATTTTAAATTGATCTTGACCCGTTTGCCAGAATTTGTCCCATATCCCTTTGAATACTTCCTATTCATGTATTTATCTGCACGTCTTTTAAATGCAGTAATGGTACTCGCCTCCACTACTACCTCTGCCAGCACTTTTTATTACATGCAACCTCCCTTGCATTGAAAGGTTGACCTCTTGTCCCTTTCAAATCCTTCTCTCTCACACTCATACCTCTTCAAATTCCATGTTTTTCGTCATTTGAAGAGTGAGTAGGTGCATGGTAGTCACAAACCTCGAGATTCAAACCTCATTCTTTCTGCTCCATCTGTTCTATTCACAACTGACAGCTACCACACAATTCATTGACCTTTGTGTCTGCATTATTCGTGGCCACAGCATCCGTGAGTTGTTGTCATTTTGTCTGTTGGGAAAATTGTGGCCGCTATTGCACTGCTGTCATTAGTTGGAGCGGGAGTGCAGTGGAACTAAGAATCCAACAGAGTTTCTTCCATCTGTACATATCTAAATAGACAAGCCTGCATTCACACATTGCCTTGAGATGCTCAAAGTTTAATTCCAGGCACTTCGTCCGCACCACATTGACCAGAGTCATTTCAAAGTGTCAAACTCATTTGTTCTAAATAAATAACCTTCTGTCATAAATACTAAATCAAGAGCACACAGGCAAGGCTATACTCTATTTACAGTCCTGATTTCCCTTTAGATGTCATTGATGTTAATTCATCTCAACATGTTGTCCAATCTGACCATTCGTCAGAACTGAAGGGAAATATAAAATGATGATTTTTGAGTATTGTCAGAAGTTGGGGGAGAAAGAAGGTAAGAACATTTTTCTGCATTTTCAGCCGTCATAGGTCAATGCTGAGTCCCACAATTTGATGAAACCCAAGAAACATCAAGCAGGTCTTTCTTGTGTCTGTAAATGGAATTGAAACAATGAGGATATCGTTCTGAAGAAGCCTCATTCTGGGCCAGAAACATTAACTCTGTTTCTTTCTTGCCATGTGTTTTTTCTGACGCACTAGGCTTCTCCAACATCCTCTCTATTAAAATTTCTTGAAATATTCCTTTAATTCCTTACATCGTTTTGCCTTTGCTCTCAGAGGAACTAATACATGTGGTCTATTTTTATAGGTGTCAGTAAAATATAATTTCCTTCTCAATGTCAATGTTATTATCTTTGATACTCTCGTTGTCGTGTGTTCTGGGCGGCCTCACAACATGTTGCATTAAGTCTTCTTCCCATTAGCTTCAACAACATGAAAGAAAGAATGAAACAAACAAACAAAGTAATTGATGCAGCATCTTTTATGAACCCAAGGATATCCAAACCATTTTAGTCACAATTAAGTATTTTTTTATTTGTAATGTTGGAAATACAAAATCAATGGTGAGCAAAGTGTGATTCCACAAAAGAAAATCGAGCAGCAATCTGTTTTCAGTTCTAACATATGATGGACAAATGTTGGTGAAGGGCGACAGGGATAAACTGTTTTTTTTCTAGAATACCAGCAGGGAAGTGTTACACACTGCAAATCAGAGATTGAAAACACTCAGTGGTTTAGCATCTCATTCAGAAAGACGCCGCATCTGATAGCTTATCATTCCTTTAGCATTTGCAACAGGTAAGTGTGGACGCTGGTCTGTGAGCATCACAATTCTGACTCAGTGAACGCACTACATCTGACACCAGGTAAAAAGAGGGGGAGGATGCTGATCAATCAGTCATTCCAATCTTTGTGTTCCTTTTTCTCACTGTTTAATGCAACCAATGATCCAGGCAAAGGGAAAAGTTAACATTTTCTGCAGCTCCTTTCTGAATTGGACTGGGCAACTGTCAAAATGAAGAAATTGTTGTAAGAACAGAGCAATTGGCGCATGCTGGTCTTCTTTTGAAAGATGCATTGTGAGTCGGTGATATGCAGGCTGGTGAAATAAACCTTACCTGTAAATTGGACGCAGAGGGAAACCCAGCATGCGTGATCCACCGGCAGAGCAAGCTGAGAGAGATTGGAAGGAACAACGAATGTCTTGCAGTTGGGCATCACTGGGTGTCTGCCAATCTCAATAACCCAGAATCACTTACGGGCTCAGCTAGCCACTAGATTACATGCTACAGTCAGGGCATTGAGTAGGAAAATGAAGGTGAATGGCAGACATGAGTTTAATAAATGGTCCAGCCAGTCATAGACCTGCCAGACAGGTAACCTATGGAAAGTCGATTTGATGTCGCAGAACCAGGGTACTCCATCTAACAAGTTTAGTGGCTGGTGGATGAAATGGAAAGAACTGGTCCAAAGCACAGACTATTCATATGAACAGCAATTCAGTTTTCTCAGTGTAATATCTGATCTTCAGATTTTACAGCAGATGGTCAGAAAGCAGCCCATGATGAATGACACTTTCAGTCACACTGAACAACATGAGCAACAAAAACTAGCACAGTTCTGAATCTATACACAGCGGTGGTAGAAAGCAGACTATACCTAAAGTAGAGGCGGGTGACCCGGTCGTGGATGACTGCTATGATCATAACAAGGAAACCTGACACTGCTCTCGTCACGAGGTACTAGAGAAGGCACTGAAAATGTCCACACTATTTTCAGCTCAGGATTGCACAATCACCACCAAGTTGTTTATGAGGGATAAAAACAAGGATTTCTCTTACAAAGTGGGCTTAAGTCACCAACCATTGCCTGACCCAAGCTATTGTTGAAACTATCCAGATGTGTCTAGTTGCCAACTCTAAAGTTAATGCTAATTAATCCACACCGCATGCTCAGTTGAACATTTCCTAATACAGGTATCGTTGCAAATGTTGATTAACACAGCATCCGCTGTATGATGCTCAGTCAATCCAATTTAGTGCTAAAAACATTAACTCAGTTATATTTGCTCATTGCTGAGTATGGTGATATGGCTATTCGGGCTTTTTTTAAACTGGCACAGACAATCAAAGGAAATACGAACTGATGTAGTATTAAGCTAGTTTAAGCTAACTCTGATTGTTGATGTGACTTTTATATCTGGTTACTGGAGCAATAGGAAGTAGTGGTGGCCCGGTGGCTCTCAGGGCCAGGGACCTGGGGTTTAATTCCAACCTTGGGTGACTGGCTGTGTGGAGTTTGCACATTCCAGACGTGTCTGCGTGTGTTTCCCTTGACTGTCCTGGTTTCCTGCCACAATCTAAAGATGTGAAGGTTAGGTGCACTAGCCATGACAAATTGCCCATAAGGTTCAGGGATGTGTAGGTATGATGCAGTAGTCAAAGGGTGATAATAGGCTTGGGCAATGCGTCTCGGTGCATTACTCTTTGGAGGGTCAACATGGACTTGTGAAATTGAAGGGCCTGTTTCCATACTTTAGTTATTCTATGAAGTACAACACCAAAACTTTTTGTGGGACTGTTGAAATAGAAATTGATGACACACTAAAATAAACGTTGAACACAAATACTCACCCTTGTTCTGATGTAGTCCACATCCACACATACTCCATAATTCACATTTTGGCTCATTGACAACAGGAATATTGGATTGGCGAATTGTTTTTTGTTCAGTGTAAATAACTTTACAATGGCTGCTAGTTTGTGCTACTCATTTCGATTTGAACTTGCTGTTTACCTATTTTGTTGCAAGTGTATTGGGCATTCAGTTCTAGAGGCACTTAACAAGGTATAGCTTTTTGTTTATCCTCCAGTCATTTCTCTTAATTTCCTCTGAGATTTGTGCTCTCTTTACCCTTATGTCACGACCAAGTTGTAATTTTGTCACACTCTTCCACTCTTTAATTTACTGCACTCTCCGAAATTTCATTAATTATCCTGCAACATTTAGTTTCAAATCTTTGCGACCTTCCTAGTTTCGTAAATTCACATCAACAAAGCTACCAGCACCACACAGCTTATTGTGGCCTCATGTTTGCAAATACCACATTCACCAGTACCAATGCCGCTGCATGACTTCTCCTTCAGCAATCATTCAGAAAATCATTCATTTTTCTAACATAACTTTTTCTATTCCACATGGTCAACACGAACTTTGACATTCAGCTTCATAATTTCATACTTCTTACAGATTTCAAAGAACCTCTGCCGTTTATCCACCTGCGCCATTTGTACATGAGTGCAAGGATGGGATACTCTCCTTGGAGATCCTCTCCGTCACAATTCATATTCCTCTCCCTTAGATGACGTATTAAAATCTGGCACCACTCAGACAGCATATAAGATACTGAAGGGGATCGATACAGCAGATAAAGAGAGGAATTATATTCTTGTTGAGGAATCTAAAACGGAGGGGGCAGAGTAATGAAAAAGACAGTCCCAGTCTTTAGAGATTTGAGGGAGGACTTATTTTCTTTGAGAGTCATAATTCTTTGAGGTTCTGTTTCCCTCAGTACAATGCCATCCAATTCATAGTGGCTAGATAAAGCGTGAACGAGACGGAATCTCTGAAAATGTGAGGTAGAGCAAATGGTGAGGAAGACTCAAACAACCAAGGAATAGATTGAGACAGCCAACCATATTTATTCCTAATGAATAGTGACTGAAGAACCAGCCAATTGCAACTGGAAGTCATGCCACCCGAGTTTTTCAGTAAGTAAAGCCCCCTTTTGATCTGCGATCAGTCGCTGATATAAGACTATAAAAGCCATCGTTTTACACAGCGTATTATTTGCTGTTGAACTACGAACCATGTATACTCTGTGTTATACGCTGATACTCGTGGCTATGCTGCTCGGTGCGTCTGAGCTGAAACCGTCATTAGATGTTTCATTGCTTTTTGCTGCACACATCTTTTTGATCCATTTGTTATCCATGATTCAGTTTTCCAGGATCCGTTTCAGTTTAACTTCATGAAGGACAGACTCTAACACTGAACTGTAGCTACACAACAGAATCCTCGAATCCATCCAGTATTCCAGGGAAACTCTTGAGATATTTGAGATCTAAAGGGGGAAGGGAGATAAGTCTCCAGAGTTTTCTGAGCAGCTTTCTCTAATTTGGACGAAGACAAACAAAGAGTTCCTTTCAGTTCTTGTCTCTGACTCTCCCGCCTATGACTGCACACTGCTGCCCATGCTGTTGTAGAGGTGCAGTCAAACAATAAACAACTCTTACCTCTACCCATTCACAGATTCTGACCTGCGTTATGAATTGCTAACATGGTCAAAACTTACAAAAGCCACTTTTTCCAACGATTTCTTTCTATGTTGCGTTCTGTACAAAATCCTTCTTTACAGCTGTTGTATGTTTTATTCATGGCACAACTCATTGTAAGACGGACTCCGAAATTAAGACAACAACAAAATTCGTTATTGCACGTCACTACCCTCACTCAAAGATTGACACTTCAGAGAACCATGCTTTCAGATGATATCTGTCTTGTTATTTCTTTGTATCCCAAAGAGCCGTCATTTTCGGTTTCTTTCAGAATGATGTTGACAGAGTTGTGATCTTAGATTATGCAAGATCTTGGATGCACTGTAGATCACAAATGTCCGATTGAATGGCAGAGCAGTCTAAAGGGCCAAATAGCCACTGCAACTCACACTCTGTGTTCATGTGACTGACTCTCTGTGGTCATTGACAGGAAAACAGAGGCTTTGTCAGCTGATTGTGTGTCACAGCGTGTCTGCGTCAGATATGAATCAATCGTCATCGAATCCGGACGTGACGTCTTCCCAATTTTGATTTAAAACTGGTCAGCTTCTGTATCTTCTATTCAAACCCACAATTGGCTCTGAGCTGATACCGTTCATTTATAGCTCGCTCTGTTTAAACCCACTGATTGCTCTTTAAGGATGTCTCCTCATATTACTTACTTATTCGTAACTGTAACAGTTCTCTTAAATGGTAAGTTGCTGAGTTTTAAAACGTACGCAATATGGGATCAGCAATCTTCCCCTTCAGCTGTCTTTCACTGTATTCTGATACATGTCTTTAATTTGAAAATAGTTATTAGAATCGTCCAGTAAATTCATTTTTTTCTAAATTTCAGTTGGTGTCAATTGTGCAAACCATGTCTCACAGAAGCCGGTTACAATAGCACAGATTGAAGGAGATTCGGTAACTAATCATTTCAGCTATTCAACCACTGTTGATTCATATTCCTTACAATTGTACCGCCAAGATCCGGGTACACCCCCGACATTCTTGATCTACATCCCTAGATACGGGAAAGTCTTCAAAGCAAAAGATGTTGGCGATCGATTTTCTGCATCTCTGGACACTTCCAGTACGGAGGGGAATTTTACCATCAGCAGACTTCAGCTGTCTGACAACGCGATGTATTACTGTGCGCTCAGAGACACAGTGAGTGGAAGTAGAGGGAGTCTCGTACATAAACACCGCCCAATGTAACAAAATGCAAAGTGTGGCTGGTATAGTTGGGGGTACAGTCGGAAATAACATTTACTTCCTCAATTTATACAAGAATTCACTGAATTCAAATGAACCAAAGCAATTAATAAGGCGACAGCATTGGGGCAGGTGTGTTGTCCTCAGGTGATATCGAATACATCTTGAATAAAATGCAAATATGTGATTAGCGAATCTATGCCATTCTGAAAATTAAAATCATTGTAATCGAATGACTGTCAAAAATATTCCAACCGCTAAAGAAGGTGTTTAGAACAGAACATGAGGCAAAGGTACTAAATCGTGTGGAATGCAGAGGAAACTGAAAGCCGTACCTACAGTCTTATGTGGAATATCTAGATTTGCAAGACAAATTTTATCAATCTCAAAGGTATATTTTCAATTCTGCTTATGAACACGGGCTGATTTCTGATCATCCAATGTACATTTTGGGAAATTCGATCTCACTATTCCTATGAGGCAGATTATTTCTGAAGTTAGCTTTGATCATTTGCTTGCATTGATAACAATCATTTTTGCGCCTGCCAATATTGTAGAGGCTTAGAATTAATATGTGTAAGTATCTTTAATACGGAGAGGCCTGTAATCAGGTTTGTACAATTGTCTGGAGTTTCACTGTACGTACTTCAGTGTCCACAATAAACTGTAATTTAAATTTTAAACTACCCTTCCTCTCTGAAACTACGAGAGCATATCTCCTTCTAGAAAGAAAGGATTTTCTTTCTTTATGACGAGTTCCAAGAGATCGCCAAATCAACAGTACTCTTTTATTTCCTGCTGCAGTCACTACCAGCGTTAATAATTGACGTGAATATTTTAAATCATCTTTATATGCACTATGCTCAAGGCTTTTCCGCACTGGTATCTACTGAAGTAACAGTGTGCGACATCCTGTTGAGAACAGCCTTCAACAGGCAACAGCTGTGACCCAGAAACCTGCGGCAGTTATTGTACGAGGCTTTCACTCGTTCTCATCACAGTGATGCTCATTGCACAGTAATACACCGCGGTGTCAGACGGCACCAGCTCCGATATTGTCAATCGGTACAACTTGTCAGATTTTTGGATTGTATCAGCAAACCGGGTCTGAGCAAAATCCGCCTTAAATTCACCACCTCCACTCTCGAGCCTCCGGACTGCGAACTCGGGTTGCCTGCCCGGGTACTGACGGTACCAGAACAAGTAATAAGCATCGCCGGTGTAAGTGCAGTTTAAAGTCACATCTTCTCCCTCTGTCTGTGTGACCAAGAGCTCGCGCTGACTAACAGAATCTCCATCGCTCAGACCTGGAACACAGGGTTAAAGAAAGCGGAAATCGTTGATTAGATGTACAGTTAAAAATGCATGCTGATGGCTAAAATGTCGAATTCCGTTTGATGTAAGTTTAAACAGGAATGTTACCATAAAACAAAAAAAAAGTTACTCCAGGTGCTGGAAAGCTCAGTTGTGAAGAAATGCTACTGGATCCGAAACTGCTTTAGTCCTGTTTTTTTTTTCTCCAAGATGCTATCAAAGTTATGGAGTTTTCCCAGCAATATCTGTTTTCTTTTAATATAAGAAATGCTTCAGAAAAAGTGGAAAATATTCGTTTTAGCAATCCACACGAGAATCTACCTTCCCCCTCTTGCTCTAATTTTATTTGTATGTCCATCTTTCGATCTCTTCATTATCTGTTTAGAAGACTCCCTCTTCATGACTTTATGGCCTGACTCAACTCAACCTGATGCCAGTGAGTTTCATGTTCTGAAGCCAAAGCAGAATTTCCTTAGCTTTTCCATTCTATCACGTTTCTTACCCCTTTACTAAGACTCGTCGTTTTGGAATCCTGCATCATCTGAAACATTGTCTCCATGTTGACCCCTCCAAAAACATTTGTCAATCTTATATTTATTAGAGAAACTAAGTATCACGTTTTGGGTAGTACTTTTCCAAAGCTATCACCCCTTAAAGCTGGTATCATTACTGCAATTAATCAAATCGTGTTTTGTGTCCCTATGTTCTTCCTGCAAGATATAGAGAAACTCGGTTCACAATGGCTGAAGTGTAAAGCAGCCAGAATTCAATATTTACTGAAAAAGATACGGGTTTGGATCACACATAGCAATAGACAAATTCAACACTTATCTTCAGTGTAAAACTTCTTACCAATGATGAATGCCACGGAAACCATCACGAAAACTGAGAACAGCATTACTGCTGCTCTGGTTTCTGACCACTTGCTTGTGTCTCAGAAATCTGCAGAATATCGAATAAGAGAAAAAATGAGACCCAGAGCATTGGCTGAGATTAGTCTGACGTCACTTCCTTCACAGCAAGCTGCGATGATCACAGAATCTGTTTGCCTATGTGTCATTTTCGCCAAAAAACTCTATCTTTCAGCCACAAAACTTACATTCTGCTCGTCAGAAAAAAAAAACAGGGTTGATATAGACAGCCAGGTTTCTAATAAACCCGATAAACGTTAATCTGAAATATTTAACTCAAAGAACTACAATGTACAGGAAGATCCTTTGGTTATTTTATTCAAAGTGACTGATCAGACTGAATTTGTAGATGGGTTTGGCTTCAATTAATTTCGTACTGCAGACACACAGGGTATTTTTTGTCACTTTCACTCAGGGATTGACGGTTGTTGAATGGATGAACTTTGAGTACCTGAAGCCCGAAAGGGAACCAACATTGTGAGGTGGGCAGATTCAGTGGAGATTGTCAATTCGAAATGTGTTGGGATATTTTTCATGGGAGGTGGAAATGCTTCTCCAGGATTCCTCGTGCGAACAGAACACATACCAGTATTGAACGAACATCGCGAAATCGAATTGATGTTTGGAGGCTTTGGTTGAGGCATGTTTCAAAGAATGGAACCAGTTCTTTGAAAAATATGGCCACTTCATAAGAACGCAGGAGAAAGGAACAAAGTGGATTTATTCAGCAGACAACAGGATTTCCGAGAGACCTTTAACCAATTTCGGCAATTAATTGTTTTATGTTTCAACAGTCAAAGTCAGAGAAGGAACACAGATCATGTTGCTCGAGGATCAGAAATGGAGGTCTCCATTTGACAGAGTTGTTGTCCGACTATGCGAGCTTCCTTCACCCCTTGCAGACGGTCAGTGGGTCTGAGGAATTCGGGCTTAGTGATGAGGTGGATAAACAGCTACCTTCGTTATTATCTAAATGAGAGTGATTTTTTATTTTTGCTGCATTAACTGGTGAGATTAAATATAAACAGAATTCACTTTAGGTTTTATTTACGACATTGCAAATGTAACTGATGTACCAATGCCAGATTCTCTGTAGTTCCTGAAAGAATATGGTTCACTGCCTCATTTTGAAGGAATATTACAGCCAAATATCTGCTTTACCAACGGCGCTCAAATGGCATAACGGATCATTAAATAGACATTTGTGTAGTGTCTCTTTAGATCTGAATGGAAGTGACGAGAGAGCAGAGATGCTCATTATCAAAGCTTCAAATATGGTCGGAAGTGCAAGTAATCCTACCAAGTTTACAGATGACGTAAGTGCAAAACCACGTGGGGAGAACAAAAGGATGCAGAGACTTTAGAAGAGATAGAAATCCCTGAACAAATCCATGGTCACTGAAATCTCCAGAAATGCTGCACATTCAGAAAATCAAAAAAAAAGTAACGAGACGTGGTATCGAATTATAGGTTTTTGTGAATCGTTTTCGAGACAATTGGATTGTGTAACTATTAGTAAAATGTCAGTAATGTTAAAGGAAAGGCCACTTTCTTTCATATTTCATTGATTTATGATAACTTCTGATCTTTAATATCTGTGCATCACAATCGTTATACTTTGTATTCTTCCATTTCTCCTTGAATGGATTCTCATCATTCTGTCCTTTGCAAGTATTATTGCTGTATTTCTCCCATTTATCTTTCTTTCCATTACTGTTGTTTGATTTCATGCATGATCGTGCATTATCTCCACGCACATGTCCAATTCTCTTCACTTCTGACTTGTTTACATCTTGTTTCTGCACATTTTATATTTTACTTCTCATTCCCCTTAACCATCATAATCGCATTCGTAACCTTGATACATCAAAACCAGGATGGTGGTCCTTCCACTAAGTGTACATTTATGTTAAGTGAGTCCATCTGTTTGTAACGCTGTGCACTGGTCACAGAGATAAGTGGCGGTATGACTAAATGTGGCGTCGCTCACAGTTAGGTTACGGTGTTTGTTGTCTGCACTGGTTGTAGTGGTGATCATGGTGTGCTAATCAGCTTCTGTTGTGCTCATCACAAGACTCTAACGTGGCTGACTCAGGAGCTGTCTGTACCAACGCATCGTGATAACTGCAGTGGTGTGAAGTAGTTGAAGAACTTGGTTCCCGTTTCATTAACAACTGTCCACTGAGGACGTTGCAATACTTGATCTTCTCCAATCATTTCCAAGCAGGTCAATGTGGGAAGCAACAAAATGACTTTGTAAATCTGAAGCATTGTCAAATTAATGAAAAGTAGAGTTAAGCAGCTGTTCACAGAGCTCCGTTTAGAACCAGGAAATAAATATTAAGTGTTAACAAGGACAAAAAGAACCCTCCTCAAGTCTCACTTTGAGCCAACTTCCTGTCTGAGTTGAGGAAGTGGTTGTGTCTTGTTGATTGTCTCTCTTTGTTTAGGTCACTCTGGCTCCAGTCCTCCAGTTCGATATTCATTGCAGACACTCACTGCCTTCTAGTGGAATTCTCTGGAAATTGCAAAGTAGTTTTTTTTTCACACTACAATGTCAACGTGCCGATGTTTGACTGGGATACACAAACTTAAAAATCGCACAATACCAGGTTATTGTCTAACAGTTTTATTTAAAAGCACAAGATCTTGGAGCCCTGATTCTTCCTCAGGTAGATAGTGGCATGAGCTGCACGACATTTTGATTTTTTTTGCTCAAAATTCTGTGTTCAATGTTCCTGCCTGTCACGAACTACCTGACGAACGAGCAGCATTCTAAAATTTTGTACTTTCATTTAAACTTGTTGGACTACAACCGGGTGTTGTATGATTTTTAAATTTCTCACCACAGAGTGAGTTGCATGTGCAACAATCTATGTTACTGAATTTGCCTTTGATAAGGTTGTGTCATGGGACGTTAAGATATTGGAATAGTTAGTTAAGCATTTCGATGGAGTAGCAGTCAAGCCAATTCTTTTATTTTATTTTATTTTCTGTCTGTATTTTAACTACAGTGTAAAAATAAAACGTGTCTTGCCTAAAGACAAGAACTTTGACCAATCGAACTACATCTGGAACGCAATGCCTTCCATTTATCTTTAAAAAAGAAAAACTTAGGATCTATGCTTACTATATTTTGATGGGGTTTGGTTTGATTTCGTCCGTCACATTGTATTTGCGCAGTTCATTTGACGACTCATGTTTTTCCTTCTGTGTATACATATGCATTTCCGCTGTGTGTGCCTGTGTGTGTGTGTGCGCGTGCGTATGTCTTTGAATATATGCACTTTCATCTCTGTGCAAAATGGGAGATACGTTTGGCTTGAGATTGAATGATTTTCAGTGTAAAAGCATCGCTCCTTGTTGCTGCTTTCTGATTCAAATGATACAATGCCACTTTCTGCTGGTGAATCGATGCTCTTGCAAATTCAGCAGATATTTGGGAAGGTATCACTTTTTTTGTGGCGTTTTCTTGAAAATATTTTCAAGGGATATTTTCCGATTTTCGAAATGTAGTAGAGCTAGAGGTCATTTTCTGAACATATCAACTTTTGAAAGAACTTTCAATTTCAGACAGAGATGAGAGAAATATTTCTTGCCGAGGGTTGTCAGTGTTTGGAATTACCTTCTGCAAAAGGCAGAGCCCACTATTTGGTGTAAAACTTCCGTTGATTCTCAAGGTCCACACATTAAGTAAGGGATAGATATTGATAAAGAACCTTTCATGGCTGAGAATATCTCGAATTGTGTTTCAAGTAGTGGAGCATTTCTGAAGTGCAGCCGGTTTTGCTTAGAAAATTAGGAACCTGATTTCAGTATTAGAGATAAAGATACGAATGCCGAATTGTGGTGAGACCTCATATAACATTAGAAATTGAAATGTTTAGATTTCCAAATGCAGCTGGATAATTGGAATGCCTGTACCACCAAAAGACCTGCTGTTCCTGGAATGACCCAAATCTTAAAGAAGTTATCAAAGTTCACATCATCTCCTGATTTACCTGTCCTTGAGGCTAAATTTAACATAAAGCATTGAGTAGGTTTCTGTGTTTAATGGGAATCAATATTTATTGAAAATTAATAGTTTCCATATACAGGTAAAAATTATGAGCTGACGATATACAACTCTATCATTTAAATCCCTAACTACCATGAACAATTATCCCGTTATGCTTGGATATAGACATGCCAGGCATTGGTATTAGGGCTGGCAGAGAAATTATTTCTTGGGAGGACAGAACTTAAACCTTGTGAGAAGGAGGCAAAAGTTTAAGCTTATTAGCCTTGTACTCACGATGGCTCCAAAGACACGGATTTGAATGAAGAACAGAATGTTATTGGATGGACTATCTTTAGGGTGGAAACGTAGCAAGAACAGTTCCTTGCCAATCTTAATTTTCTTACTAAGAAAGTTAATATACTTATGTTGATCATTGTGTGATGGGACCAGAGTGAGAAAAGGGATGCATAAAGTTCTAAATACCTTGTTCATAGCTTTGCTTCCTTGCTGTGCCATGTGAGTTGTTTTTTCATACTTGAGAGTGCTTTTGTTTATATAAGTTTCATTCATCAATGACTTAGGATATGGTTACCTTTATAAGAGTCACGATTTGGCTCTAATTCATTCTGTCCTGCTTTTAATTCACTGAAATGCATCGGTTTTTATAAAGTTAGATTCTGCTTTGTGGTTACCTCTATCCACATACTGGATCAGGGATTCGAGCATGCAGATTCGACCGATGATGGAGCAGAAACGAGGAGTGAAATCAAGGAAGCAAGCTGAGTCAAACAACTGTGTTTTCATTTTTCATGATAGATAGTTTCGATTAATAACAAGGACAAAACAATCAACACTCCAGTAAAATTGCTCACACTCTGATTTCTTCAAGGATTGCATTCCATTCTCCCAGTTTCTCAATTACTATCGTGCATATTCGGATGATTCCCCTTCCATTGGGGTGCCTCCGACATTGCCTCTTTGCATTACTTACCTCCCCACTGTGATTCGTATACCTTAAGCCCCGGACCCATTTTCCACAGATCTGATATCACCAAGAAATACAGTTCTTCTTGTTTTCACTTACCAACTCACCAATTTCCACGTTTAAACTATTACTGTCCACCATTTCCAACGTTTGCAATATAAAACTGCCACCACCAACGTTACATAATAATTGTTACGTCCGTGGCACTCTCATCCATGCCTATCTCACTCCTATGGTTTCTCATGCTCCAATTGCACATTCCAGGTGATTGAAGAAAGTATCATGTTTGCCTTTTCACCTCCTGTTTCCTTTTTGTTCACAGCCACAAGCACACATCCCAGGTGAAGCAACGTTTTACTTGTACTTCTTTCAATCAATCTACTGTTTGCAACGTTGTCTGCTCAGAATGACGTCTCTTTTCCATTGTTGAGATTTCTTTTGGTTATACCTTGTGTGAACGCCAGAAATTGGAAGTCTATGGGGAGACTTGACTAGGGCTTAAAAGCATCATCGAGCTTCTCCTTGCGTGGTTGCACGCTGTATGGCTGAGACCGTATTTGACAGCATGAGGGAAACGGTCATGGTGGTTTACTGACTTTAAGACATGACTGGATTTACCTCACTGGAATACCCAAGCTTGCCAGAGTTGCACATTGAGGCCAATTGAATAGAATAAACTACAGACAAAAGAGGAAACAATTGCAAGAGTAAATCATGTATCATGACCAACAATAGAGGAGAAAATCATGTGATAACAAAAGAGCGGACGGTGACTGCTTTGTCTGCGACCATCAGTCCAGTAAGTTGTGCTTGATTCAAGCCAATTTCCAGAAAATGGAACAAAAGGACTGGTGCTTCAATGAATGGAGAGTGATAACTGTAGACCAACGTTCGTGATGGCCGGGTTCTTGGAGATATCACTCAAGTAGAAATCCTGACACCGAAATGATCTGATCAGCTGCCCCACTGCCGGTTAAATCAGTCTTTTGGTGCTTGAGTGAGAGATTAGTTGGAGCGCAGTAGTGATTCTTCTTTCTACCATTAATGCTTAAGTTTAATATTGCATAGTGTAATAAAGGTCGTTGAGTGCTTTTATATTCGTGCATTGTTCGTACATTGACTGATCTGAAATAAAGCTGCAATTTAGCCTGAATTCAGCCCATGTGTATGGCTCGTTTATCTGGTCACGTTCACTTTCCATGGCCACACTACAAAAGTGCATCAGCCAGTTTATAGAACAGGATACCACTGTCCATCTTCTAAAACAGGACTGTTCGGGTCGAAATCTGCAGTTCATCAAAGGTTGAAGAAGGCTAAGCTCTCCGGTTTCGATGTATTCAGTAACTGAGAGAAAGTGAGGACTGGAGATGCTGGAGATCAGAGTCGAAAAGTGTGGTGCTGGAAAAGCACAGTAGGTTAGGCAGCATTTGAGGAGCAGGAGAGTCAATGTGTCTGGTGTCATGTATGTATTCTGTATAGGAACTGGAAATGGTCTGTCACGAAAGTGTTTGAAAAACGAACTGAGATCGGAGTGATATCACAGAAGCGTTTTGGTACAAACAAAAGCCAATGGTTACAGCGGATCTCCAACGGCTCATTAAATGAACATCACTGCCTTGGGCCATACTCCTGCTTCCTTCCAGGAGCGTGCACCTGACTTTATTGAAAATAATGATTCACTACTTTTTTCAATGTTTCAATTAAACCTACTTTCATGATGTGGAGGCGCCGATGTTGGACTGAAGTGGATGAAGTTACAAAATCACTTGACATCACGTTCTAGTCCAACAGGTTTATTTGGAAGTAACAGCTGTCGGAACGAGGCTCCTTCATCAGGTAGTTAGTGAGGAGGGATTATAGGATACAGAATGTATAGCAAAAGATCATAGTGTCATACAATGATGCCTTATAAATGTCTATGAGTTCAATTTGAATTTGCAGAATTGTATTTGCAGCTGCATTCTTTTTCCTTCTAAAACGCATAATCTGTCGGCAAACAATATGTTTTGTCATAGATCATGTGACATTTCATACTTTCCTACGTAGGAAGCAAAACCAGACTGGGAAACAAATAGACCCAAGACTCATACCTTTAATGCATTGTCTGAACTGAGATATCATCTATTTTTATATAAAACCAGAAACTATCTCCAGAATCTGATTTGAAAGCAATTCTGGGATTTACTTATTAATGCATCGAAACCTGCAACCTATACTAAAAGATGAAAGATTTAACAGCAATCTAGATTTGTTCAATATATCGCATCAGTGTCTGACACTACGATCTTTTGCTATAAATTCTGTGTCCTATGATCTTACTCCTGTAGCTACCTGACGAAGGAGCAGCGCTCTGAAAGCTAGTACTTCCAAATAAACCTGTTGGACGATAACCTGATGTCATGTGATTTTAACTAAGATAATTCCAGGCAGAGCATTCGATATTCGAACTAATCGTGGTGTGAAAACGTGTCATCTCACGTCAAATGCGCTTCTCTGTTAACGACATTAAACCTATGTTTGTTTCATGAGAGTTGAGTCTCTGTAACGTTGAGAAGCAGATTGAAACTTTGTTTTGAATTTTGAGCAGTTAATAAATTTATCAATTGGGCCATAGATTTCAACTACCAAGAAATGAAGTTAAAATTGCATGAAAGACTAGTTTGGTCTAAACTTGTTGAGTGCATCCAGTTCTGGAAATCACAGTGTACGGGGTTTGAATATTGAGATGACTGGATAGCTTATTTGTGATACAGGATGATACCAACATCATGGGTTCAATTCCTGTAATGGTTTTTCCATTGCCGGTGTGGGCAATTCCACAATTACCTTCATTTTTGCATCCCGAGGGGTCATTTGTCCATGTCCATTAACATGTCCAAGAAGGTTACTTGGACTTTGGCAAATTCACTTTTAGCTCAGTTTACTACCAAGCCTGCCTTCCAAAGTCGATCGAACATGTCCAATAAATGCTGTAAATGTTTCTTCCATCGTGGCCATACTAAATTGCCCGTAGTGTTAGGTAAGGGGTAAATGTAGGAGTATGGGTGGGTTGCGCTTCGGCGGGTCGGTGTGGACTTGTTGGGCCGAAGGGCCTGTTTCCACACTGTAAGTAATCTAAAAAAAAATCTAATCCCCAATTGCAAAATGGCGAATTTATGACTCCTTATCCATTTCCTGTTTCATTGGAAGCTGCAATACTTTTAAATGCTGTTTTGCCAACACACTAGCTCTATTTAATCATTCCGTAAAATGTGACACATCGTCCAAATGAGTGGACTCTGAATTCTGACTTATTTATTTCTCCTTTTTCAGTTTTAACGGTTCTCTTACTTCATGCCCAAAGATTAATTCAAAATGGGTTGAATTTGGTCAATTCATTCAGTGCAGCTCTGATTGCAAAAATTACAAATGGAACTCCCTTATTTCAATCACCTGGACAATCCTGACCATAATCACTCAACGTGGTCTTTAGTTTTTGATACCATTTCTGTAGCGCTCCATGCAATTCTGTATGGTACTCAGTAGATTTGAATACTTTCATTCCCAAGTTATCTTTAGCCTCCTTGAATAGCCTGGATGTGATAGCTGATCTGACTGAATCTCTATTGGCAGTCCGTATCAGTAAAAAAAAAGAAGTAATTCTTCTACAACCCTTTTTGCTGTGATGTTGCATAATGGGATTGTCTCTGGAAATCAAGTCGACACATCTATTATTGTTAATAAATACTTATTCCCACTTTTTGTTTAAGGTAGGGCACCTACACAATCAAGCAAGACTCTTGTGAAAGGTTCCTCAAATGCGGGAATAAAATTAAAGTTTCTGGTTTTATTACTGTCTGTGGTTTTCCAATTAGCTGACATTTATGACACGTCCAGCAAAATTCAATTGCAGCAGTGTGCAGTCCAGGCCAGGAAAAATATATTTGTATTTTAACCTGTGTTTTCTTCACCAGAAATGAACTCCAAGTGGTAGCTCATGCGCCAATCGCAGCACCTTCTTTCTATACACTACTGGCAAAACATCTCTGCCCATTCCTCATCTGCTTGAATGTGTGATGGTCTCCATTTCCTCATTAAGACATCATTTGTTAAGTAATCAAACACATCCAGAAAATTTTTAGCCACTGAAAGAGCCATTACTATCCCAAGCTTTGTCTAAGCAACCAAACCAACACCCAAAATAACGATCCTAGCACCTACCACTCACTGTTTAAAATCCCACAAAGAGCCACTAATCAGTTGTGGACGAGGTCAGACTACTCAAAACACTCTTAAGCAAGAAGCCCCAGTCCATAACTTTACAATTTGATTCGGTCAGTGTACAGTGAAAATTACCCGGAGTAAGATAGCTCGGTTGACGACGAGATTTTAAAATAGACAAAAAATTATTTACAAAATTATACAATGAAACACAAAAACAGAATAAAGAACCCCTGCAGAACTCAACCTATCCAGCTATGCTGTTGCAAGTATACACAACAGTCCTGATAAGCAAATTCTCTTTAAAATTCCGTGTAAATGGAACACATGCTTACAGGTTGAAGTTGAAGGGTAGAGATAGAGAAAGAGAGAGGGAGAAAGAGAGTTTCTACACAGCTCCCTGTTGAACTTCTCACAATGTCAGAGAGAAGTTAAACTGCTCAGCTCAGCTAAAGAGTTAACCACTCCATTTCCTCACACAGGTCACTTCTAAAACATGATCACTTTGGCCTGAAGGCTCATCTGTTTACATATAAACAAAAAAACTTCTCAAAATCCTTTCCATCTCTGTACCAAACCAGACCGATCGGGGCCCAGCCTGATTTATTGTCTTTCTGAAAACAATCAAGGACAGAGTCTCCTTGAGTCAAGGAACATCTTTTAGAAAAAAAGGTTCTAGCTTTGTGGCAGTAGGATAACAATTTGTATTCTTCACTGCTTCCACTCCAGCCTGCTTCCTAAAAGAGAGTCACGGAGAAATACTGAGCAAAATGAGGTAGGAGGCTCGAATGCAAAATTGTTGAGCATAATGACTCCATTGTATGGATGCTGGTCATCAAGCAGCTATTTACTGTCGACCCATTTTTTTGCCACTCAGTAAGTAACATTTGTAACCTACGCTGCAGTGCCTTGCATGATCATGTAAATATCTGCTCAAGGTTGTAATCATTCCTGCATCTGTCACCATTTCAGCTGCTGCCCTACCTGCTGAGTATCTCCAGTATTTTCGGTTTTCATTTCAGGTTTCCACCATTTTGCTTGTGAACTGAAAGGATGTTGTGAAACTTGCAGCGGTTCAGTCAAGATTAACAAGGATGTTACCAGGATTGCAGGGTTTGAATGAAAGGGAAAGGCTGAATAGTTTGGGTTTTTTTCCCTCGACCGTCGGAGGCTGAGTGGTGACTTTATAGAGGTTTATAAAATTGTGAGGTAAATACACCAGTCTTTTCCCTGGGTCAGGGTGTCCAGAACTAGAGGGCATTTGGTTAGGGTGAGAAGAGAAAGATTTAAAAGGGATCCAAGGGGCATTTTTTCACATAAAGTGTATGGAATGAGTTGACAGAGGAAGTGGTGGAGGCTGGGAGAAGTAAAATATTTAACAGGCATCTGGATGGGACATGAGTAGGCCCCTCAATGACCACTCTGGTCATTGAGGGGCCCTATTCTCTCTCTAGTTATTGTTTTTTTCTTTTATATCCTTAAAATACCTCTTTGGATTCACCTTAATCTTCTCAGCCAAGCTTATCTCATAACCCCTTCTCGCCCTCCTGATTTCTTTCTTCAGTCAGCTCTTGTATTCCCTGTATACCTCAAGAGATTCCCTTGATCCCAGCTGCCTGTACCTGTGCCACGCCTCCTTTTCTTCCTGGTCCAAGCCACAATATCACTTGTCATCCAGGGTTCCCTACTCCTGCCTACCCTTTACCTTCACACGAATATGTAGACCTTGAACCTCAGCAATCTCACTTTTAATGGCTTGCTAGAGGTCCCTCTGCCTGCAAATAAACAACTCCAATGAACCCCTGCGAGCTTCCATCTAATTCCATCAAAATTCACCTTACCCCAATTTAGAACTTGAAACTGTGGATTAGTTTTGTCCTTCCGCATAACTATTTTCAAATTAATAGAACTATGGTCACTGGTCCCAGATTGCTCCCGAATTGTGACTTCCGTCACCTGTTCTACCCTATTCTCCAAGTGTAGGTAGGGTTATGCTCCTTCCCGAATGGACGGCTTGAGGAACCTTTCTTGAATGCACTTAACAAATTCCACCCCAACTAAGCCCTTAATATTCTGGCAGTTCCAAACTATGTTAAGAAAGTTAAAACCCCTAATATGACAACTCTATTGCTCCTGCAAGTCTCCCCAGTCTCCCTGCATATTTGTTCCTTGAAATCCTGTTCAATATTTGGGGCCAATAGTACAACCCTAATAGCATCACCATTCCTTTCTTATCTCACAGCTCCACCCACAAAGCCTTCACTGGATGATACTTCAGTTATTTCATCTGATTACTTCTGTGATACTCAACTTAATCAAAAATGCAACTCCCCCTCCCCTCCTTCCACCACCTCTGTCCTGCCTAGCGCACATGTACCCTGGCACATTAAGCTGCCAATCTTGTCCTTCCCTTGGTCACGGTTCTGTAATGGCTATAATATCCCAGTCCCACGTACCTCTCCGCACCCTGAGTTCATTGGCCTTATCTGAGAGTCCTCTTGCATCGAAAACAATTTAATCCAACAGGCATTACTTGCTCCCTATGAGTTCCAACCTGATCTGTCTCTTCAACTTACTATTTCTGTTAGTGTATCTCCTTCAAGCCTCGCACTTGCCTCCCTGTTGTAGAGGATCCTGCCCCCCCTGCCAATCTAGTTTAAACCCTTGGTCAACTCATCTGCTGCTGAAACTCGCATCCATGCCTTTGTTACCTCCAGACGTAACTATACCAATGTGTTCCTGGGGCCACCCACATCACCACGTCTCTCTAATCCTGAGGGTATACAAACCTCTTCTGCCAGTGTTCATGCACACTACCATCATCTGTGACCTCATTGGTTTACACCTTCTGAAACACTCAGATGCCGCTCTAACACAAACAACTCCTTCAGCCCCATTACCCTCCCTCACTCTATAAGCTCCTGCAGCCTCTACACCCTTCCCTGTAAGCTCCCGTAGCCCAAATAAGTAACTGAAGAATGTTTGTGCTGTTTTCAAATGTGTACTTCGGGTTCCTGAAATCCAGTCCATGGAAGTCACTCTTAGCTTTCAGCCACACATAGATAAAATGTCCAACAACAGGGGACCACATGAGGAGAAAACTGAGAGAAATGGCAAACAGCAAGACAATGGACCTTTGGCAGTTCACCATCTCTGGATCTTGTCGATTTTCTGCACACCAGAGCCTCCTGCGGGCTCTGTTGACCGCTATGATTTGTCTTATGGTAAGGATGTTTCGCAGCAGAATGACAAAGAATGGGAGAAAAGGTGTCATCATACGAAACAGCCAATCATATACCTGCCAGACTGGCCAGGTATAGAAGCTGGCTTTGATGTTGCAAAACCATGGTACCCCATCCAAAATGAACAATGGCTGGAATACAAACTACAAAGGGATGGTCTTGACGCAACACAGAACACAGATAATTCCTATGACCAGTAATGCGGTTTTCTCATGGCTGAATCTGGTCTTCTGTCTCTGATAGCAGATGGCTGCAAAGCAATCGATGTTAAAGGCCACTGTCAGCTACACCGAGCAATCCAGAGTGGCATAGACCAATACGACACAGAGAGTGCACGCAGGAGTGGTGCAGAAGAGACTTTTCCGAAAATTAAAGCGGCTGATTCGATTGAGTATGACTGCAGTAATAATGACAAGGAAATCACTCACTGCGATCGCCACCAGGTAGCAGGTGATACACCTTGAGAGACCACACCGTCCTCGCAATAGAATTATGAACGGCAGCAAGTTGGCTGTGAAACATCAAATGAGACATTACTGAACTCAGTCGAAACTTTGTATCTTCGTGAAATATTTCACAGAACTGCCTTCAACTATCACCTTGGCACTTCCATTGCCCATTTTATTTTTGAAAACATTGACGATTACTAGACATGAAGTGCAGCATTAAACATATTGCGATGCAATTTACAATGGAACAGCAGTCCGAAATCTTCTTATTTTAAACAAACTCATTGGACAATAACCAGGTCTACTGTCTGACTTTCTCCACCCCAGCCTTACATATCGCCACCGCATCATCTGTCAATGTGATCAGTCCAGGAAAACAAAATCGCTCTCCAGTCACTGAGTTAATGCCAAGTAGCTACGTGTTCAATTTGTAATAACAAAAATAATGCGGCTGACATGAACAAATTCATATCAAACATGGGCAAGCCTTTAACAGATAAATGGTGACCGATGTTGGATCCTTACAGAGATGTCTCACCCTTTGCAAGCTCATCCTTCAAATTCTCAGATGCTCCCGACTCTCATGAAATCCATTCCCGCGGCATCATGCAACAGTCTGAAATATCATATTAAGTTTGGTTCTATGTCCTGTGCATCCCTCAATTTAATATTTCAAAGTGTGTTGGTTATAGATTTAATGACTAAAACCCAAATTATTGGAATTACGACCTGAGCAGCTCGGCTTTTGCTCTCTTCTTTCAGACGTTCCTTTGGTCAAACCTTTTGTCAATATTTCATATTCCTCAAAACTAACTTGGTCTGCCACATTGTTCTGCTGTTTGCTGTATACAGTGAGATAACTTGAGACGAGGTGGAACTGCACGTTCTCATAATTGAGGAGCAATATCTTTTTGGACAATTATTTAAAATATAATGATTTGAAACTTGAGAGAATTCACAGCAGAAAAGCAAACTAACAAAAGTTCAAAAGTATTGCATCGCAATTGACGTCTTTTAGACTAAACTTCACTTAAGTCCCAAGACCACATTAACTATTCTGTTGTCCTTTGGGAACTCGACACTTTGTTACACCCCTGCACAGCACATGCTGTAGATTCGTTTAAGCAGTAAATGTAGGTTTATATTACAAAATGTCTTCTAAAGTGCAACCACAAAGTAATTCATATTTACATACTGTCTTGAAAGCTGTGCAGAAAGGCATTTTACCACACTATGTTAAACCAATCATCCTACAATGGACCAAATTGCAGTTCACTGAATTGCATTTGAACGCAATCTGTGACAATATTACTGTTCAATGTTCATACATTGTGTTTCAACGCAGTTCTCAGTTCCAATAGACCATTTTTCTGTAAGTTTGCTGCAGATATTATTTCATGATGTATTATATGGTCTGGAGACCTGATGAAGTGCTGTAAAATCAAAGAGTTGCAGTTTGGGAAAATTCTACTAAATCCTGGAAAGATAAGGAATAAACTTCTGGAAATACACGAATAGGTAATCGATTTTCTCGAACATCAGTGACTGACCAGGGGCACCGATAGCAGCGAGAATTGAGTAGAAAACGACAAAGAATGGGGCAATGACTGGCTCGTGCATCTTCGTTCAGGAACTGCAGGAGTTGCTGTCACCATAGAGGTTTGCTCTGCAACACATTCAAATGGCCCCTCATTTATTCAATACTCACAACGGGACAAATAAGTCACAGTATGCACCTTACTTACATTTCGCTGAACAAAGAGATTACCTCACTGTTCATGCCTTCCAATAAGGTGAATGATTGCATTTCCCTTTGGGGACAGGCTCATTGTAATTACTTTGGTTCCTCGAACTTCACAAAACATGATGTCGAGTCTTCAGTTTGTGAATCCGCTGATAGCAAACACTGAATTCAGTCCCTATCTTAAAACTTCCTTTCTGCTTACCAATTCTGCGATTTCGCTGTATAATATGTATTTTAAACTTCAGTTTACTTCTTCGTTTGCGTTCTTTTGTACGCTTTTTCATGCCGAATACTTTAACCCTGCTTCAACATTTCCATAAAATTACAGTTCAAATTTTGGAAAACACAGTTAACAAACAAGACACCATAACATTGTGGGGAGCATCAAATGGAACTTTTGGTAACGTTGAATCTGAAAAATTCTTTATTTGATCATGTAAATCACAAGTTCAAGAATGGTGTTCAAATTCTGAAGTTCTGCTGATGACTTCTGTTGCAGAAACAGTTGACAATTTTCAATATCTAACGTAACAGGAAAGCAACAGATGAATGAGTATTAGAAGATTACGTAAAAGTATGGTGCCAAGTTCATTGGCAACAAAGACACGGTTATTGTATTGCAGAAAGGGTCGTATACTAGTGCATTGGCAAATGAGATAAAACCACTTTCAATTTTCAGGGGGACAGACGTCGTGAAAATTTAAAATAGATATGTCACATTGCAGCCACTATTAAAGACACCTCAAGGTTCCAAACGATCTCGCACATGTTCGAAACGAGTAAATAGCATGTGAATGCATAGTGCCATCAACACACTCCTGAGAAACCACAATTAAGCTGGAACCTAGTTTAATAGAAGCAGAGACGTAGTGTAGCTTATTATAAGCAGAGACAGGATGGAACGTAATGTCAGCAAAAAGGGACAGAAATTATGTCGTGAAACTAAGCATAAACAATAACACAGCTATGATAGAATTAGCTGACACACTGTCCAGTCTCATGGAAATAAATAGGTGGACAGTTTGACCAATAACTGTGAACAGAGACAGGAGCTGATTTGGTCAACCTTGCAATTGCACAACCAATCATAGCATCTTGTGCATTTAACAACTGCGTGCACGGTCTGGTCATCAAGGAGGCACGTACGAGACACATTACAATCATGGCCTTGTGAAACTGTAAGAGCTACAGAGCGTACTTAGATGTAAACTAAGTCAGATAGAGCACGGGGTCCTTTGACGTTATTGCTCGAGCATGACCATTAGCTCCAATGGGAAAAATGCAATGATTAAAGAGATAGAGCTCGTAAAATAAAATTTAGTAACTGGGGTAGCACTAAGGGAGCCATAACCACAGAGCATAGAATCATCGAGGCGCACAGCACAGAAACAAACCCTTCCATCCAACTCGTCCATGCCGACCAGATATACTAGAAAACTGTTCCTTCAAAGCTTTCGAGTACAGCCACCGTGGGTCAAATAATTACAAATTTAATTTAAAAGCTATGTGAAGCAGACTAACGAAATGGTGATGTGCTCCAATCTGACTCCTTAAAGATATATAATTGTCTTGAGACTACATAAATTAGAGTTACTGTTCATTAATAAATTAACAAAAATGTTATAAAGGTTATCAGAACTTAAGACAGGCTATACATCTCCCCAAACGTCGCGCTACTAAATTCAGGATAAACATAACCATTTACTAACTGCACTTATAAAACTCAGTAAGGAGGTGTTGGTTCCATTAAGAATCATGGTTCTCCTTGCAAGGTCAGTCAGGTTTAACCACGCCAGTTAACTTCAAACACACTTTTCTTTACGTATTCTTGGAGCAAGGAAAGCTATGCCTCCCACTCCTTTCAGAAGAATTTCAGCTTGTATTGATATATTTATGATTAAAATAAGAGCAATTATAGTGGACAGCTGGTCCTCTCTCTCCCATTTTGAAAAAGTTGTTAAATATTAAATTTATTTTAGTTCTGCATTTTCCACAAAAGAAAAGAAATGTCATTTCATTGCTGTGTAGGAATATGGTGTCAGTAAAGGTTATTTTGATGAGGACTGGCCATTAGCCTTGGAAAGCTTATAATGAGTATGTGCTCATCAAGAAATTATCAAGTTTTTCTTTTCCTGAATGATTTACTACAAGTATCTTAGATCAATCAAATAGGATGTTCATTAGCAAGTAAATATTAATAACACAGATATTTGAGATAGTTTAAAAAAGACTCTTGACAAGGGAAAATAGATCTCGTGTAAATTTCAAATTTTAGCTTGAATTCAGAAATCAGAGAAAAAACGTTTGGGATATCCTGTTCAGCTAAATTGGAACGTTCAATATTCGTATTAATTGAAAATAGAAATTAAAGTGACGTTATGTTTTGCGATATTCAGATGTTGAGAGCGGAGAAAACGAGTTGTCAATAAATCCAAATAAAAGACTTGAGAAGATGTGAAAAAAAAAATCCCGATGATTCAGGGCACTGCAGAGAATTGCAGAACTGCCATCAAAATTGGTTGAATTTATAATAATAAAATGCTCAGGAAGAAAATGATTGCTATCTGCTACTTTTCTATATAAATTACATTGTTACTAAGGCATACCTTCGCAGGCATGTTGGCTCAGTGATTGCCCTGCTGCTTTATAGCGCCAAGGACTAGGGTTCGATTCCCGTCGTGGGCGACTGCCTCTGTGGAGTTTCCACATTATCTTTATGTTTGCGTGGCATTCCTCCCACAATCCAAAGCTTTGCATGTCAGGTGAATTGGCCGTGCTATATTGTCCATAATGTTCGTGCATTAGTTAGGGGTAAATGTAGGTTAAGGAAATGGGTCTTAGTGAGTTAATCTTCGATGGGCCGGTGTGGACTTGTTGGGCCTTAGGGTCTGTTTCAAAAACTGTCGGAAATTTAATCTAATACGTTATCATTGGTTGTGCACGAAAGTAAAAGTTAGAAGGGCAGTCCAATCTCGAGCCTTGTGTGGTATTTGGTATGATTTCCTCAGTGCGATTTTAGAAATTCGATGTCATCCAGTAAAAAAGGAATTAACTTAATGTGCACTGACTCCACAAAAGATCACTCCCTGCATAATATAGCTGTATATTGCGGCTGAAGAAAAGTTTGAATAGGTTGGATCACTCTTCTCCAGAAAACATGGAACCAGAAGGTGACTGAACAGGGATGTTTTAAATGATGCCCTGGTTACATGAACTGAATTCAGAAAATAGTTCTTATTCGTGACTCCGTGACAAAATTCACTAGAACAACAAATGGAGATATTAAGACAAATGCATCCACGCAAAAGCATATTAGAACAGAATACAAACACTCATACAAACAGTAGGTGGAACAGGGAAGCGAAAGAATGACGAAAGGAAGAGATACTTGCATGATTCCAACTGTTAATGTATCATTCAGTGTAAATTGGCGAGAGTTTCATGTGATGGGCATACATTTGCGGGGTCAAATTAGGTAAATGTCCTGAACCTGCTCTGCAGGTTGTTAATAATATAAAGTTCAGAGAACGCTCGGCCCCCACAAGATGGGATAGAATCGAACAAATGATTGGAGGGAATTGGGATTGTCATATATGCTGAAGAGAAATCTTCCGGTGAGAAACAGTAAAACCGCAGCTGAATCTATACAAACTGAAACCAACCGACAACTTAGAGACTTTGGAACAATCTCCCACGATGGCACAAACCACAAACAGCACAAAGTACTTGAAGAAATTAAGACACTGACCGCGAAAATTCAAAATAATTTGAAAGCGATCGAGCCTCCTTTTGGCCAACACTAGAAAAAAAAGAATATTACCTGACGTGTTGCTGTGTCAAAATCATTGATCTCTGACAGTTGGTGTTCAATTTATGTGCTTTTATACTTTTGGTTAAATGTTCCTGTGTGCAGTTCCTGAGAGAACCCAGATGGGTATGTCTCAGAAGCATGCTTTTTGGAAGTGAAACATACCACTGATGTCTGAATGTATATTTGAAATTAAGTTTCGTCAGAAAAGATTATAAACTGAAAACTGAAATCACGAACTCACACAGTACAGAGGAATGTTACTCGATATGCATGCCAATCCCCACCCATGAAGCTGGAAACCAAATACTCCTCAAACCTTTGCTGTTTCCCAACTGTCCAACACGCATTTCCTGTTCGAATAATAATTCAATTAGAATACACGAGTTATTGACGAATTTGCTCATGCTGTTTGCCTCTTGTGTAAAATGTAACACGCCGTCTTCTTAACTGATTGATTTTCTATTATCAGTGTGTAAAGAAGAAACACGTTATGTTAGACGCTGGTTTAAATAAAGCGAGAATTCTTCCCGTGAACAGGATGTTTTCCTTTATAAACAGTGCATTGACAAACAATCAATACTAATCAATCGAGCAGATTCTCGATAAAGACAATCCCGCTCAAACCCATCCAGGACCCCAGCTCGAAGTTCACCTCCTCAAGCCTCTGCCAACATGATTTTGTGCAGCTCTCTCTGCGCTCAGTGATGTTGAGTGTCTGTAACCCCATCGTGTTCAGCTTCTTGTGCGGGTTTCTCCATGCTCTGTGTTACTGTGTCAATAACAAAATACTCCACCCTGAGTAACAGTTATTTGAAATATTTCTCCGTGCTGTGTAGCATTGTGTCTGTTATCACCCCATGTTTAAGTATTTTGGAGCTGTCTCCTTGACCTGTGGCACTCTGCCTGTAATTCCCAGCATGTTCAGGTTTTTGTGCAGCTCTCTCCGCACTGTGTATCAATGTGCTAGCTGAGTGCCGACGCAGTGCACAGTAATATACAGCGGAGTCACTCAGTTGTGTTTGCGAGATCATTAACCAACCGATTTTCGCTGTAGCATCAAGAGAAGCAGAAATTCGTCCGCCTGCAACATTTTCTTTATTCTGCCCTCCTGAGGTGTGTCTTTGAAGCATATATTTCGGAGGTTGGCCTGGGGACTGACAGTACCAGTAAACTGTGTATTGACAGATCCCTGAGTATTCACAGCTTAATGTAACGGTGTCACCAGCAGCAGAGGTTTGGAGTGGTGGACTCCGGGACACCAGAGAACCGAAACCTGTGGGATGACATTCAACACATATTCAGTCTCTGTTGAAATTGCAAATCACGGGAGTTATTCTGTTCATTTTATTGATATTAGATTTGAATATGTTATGTTTTATCAGAATGTAAACCAATGAGGCGATGAGGTGGCAATTATTTTACATGTCTTCTTCTTGTGATGTGCGATATATTGTCAAAACGGCTGCAGGAAACAGAATCAACAGTCAAATTCAAATGGGTAATCGATTGCAGCTGAATCATGCAAAAAATAAATGCAGGGCTACGTGGAGAACGTAAGTGCATTAGGAACAATTACAAAGGATTCTGTAGAAAACAGCGTCCACACATTCTGTGGACAGACTAACTCGAACGATCATCTTGTCGTCATCTTGAAAGCTGGAGGGCATAAGGTGAAGGTGAAAGGAGAAAGATTTAAAAGGGACACAAATGACAGCTATTTTGCACAGAGCGTGACGTGTATATGAAATGAATTCCCAACGAAGTCTAAGAGACAGGTATAGTGAAATCATTTAAAAATCGTTTGGAAATCTATGATGGGCAGAAATGTTTAAATAGATACAGGCCAAACGCTGGCAAATGGAAAACATTGGTTTGGGAAACCTGATAATTTGGTTGATGCTATAACTCTACAATAAATTTCCAAACTTCACCACCCAAAATGTAACCAAACGATGTTGTGGCACCATGCAGAATGGGATCCAAAATTAACGACGGGTTTGATTAGCACTGGTTATTTCAATCATTGTCTGCATGTTACCTCTGTTCTTGAGAGTATACCCGATGTTTGATCCACTTTTATCCCCAATCGCGTCACTTTCTTCTCACAGCATTCACAGCTGACGTGAAACATTTCAATCTTGTATCAATTGATTTCTGGTTTTCCTTTGTGCCTCTTTCTTTTCTTGCGATCATGGCAACCTGCACAAACGTCTCTCAGCAGTCTGTTTGGTTCTGTCTGTACTGTCTCTAGGGTGGTTTTACTGTTACACACTGGAATCTAACTTTCAGATTTTCCTCAATTGCAATTACTTTTATTGGATTATTGTTTTCTGAGTGGAAATCTTTTCAATTTTACAGTAAAAATGAAGACAGGGCCATTCAGTCAAAGTGATTTATTGCTGCTCGTTTATGCCAACGTTCACTTATGCCTGAAATCTAATTCACATTGTCCATTTAACACGGTGTGTTGGTGTATTCCATTCTCCTGCCTGTGTTTTCAAAACCTTCTATAATTGACTCAATATAATGTGCTCGATCTACTCTGGTGGCAAGTTCCACATTTTGCACATTTCTTCACCTTCGTTACTTTATTTGTTCTGCTAGTGGCCGATTACTCTGAGCTCAGTCTCATCCATCCCAGTTTCGAGGCCGTCGTACTTAAGATTTTCATGAAGTCTTTTCGTGCTTCGCTGCTCCTAATGCAAAGCAGAACCCGCGAAGGCAATTAACGCTTGGGTCTCCACTGCTTTCTGAGATACAAAATGCCACTGATTCAAGACAATCGATCGTCTGAAAATCTTTTTGCTCTTCATCGTCTGATCTGCTGAACCCTAATTGCAAATTGTGACTGTTGGATGGACTTTTCTGTCTGGAGAAAATTCCATCGATACATCTACTCCTTAATAATTCTACATGTTCATATTACATCACTCTGCTTGTTTTAAACGGTAAGCAATGACGCTTACACTTCAGAATAGCTTCACAAAAGACAATAACGTTATCTCATGTGAATGTCGAGTGAATATTAGCTTTACTTGTTCGAAAACAAATTAATTCATTCTCAAGTAAGGAGAACAAATTTCTAAGGAGCATTTCAGAGTAGAAAACATTCCATCCCTTCGCTTCATATAACTCATACAACATCCTGATGAGGGGGTTTAATTTGAACGATGCCCCAGAAATTGTTACATATTCCTTTTGATGAATTGTTACTTGCTGTTTCTAAATGAGCATTCTTCAGTTTGAGCTGGTTCTGATAATTACCTTCATTACAGCAAACCAACGTCTGAAAACACCAACATTAAATGAATCCAACAACTTTACAGTTTCACGTTCAATTCTGAGGCAAGGAAAATGGAAATATGATTGGTTAAACGAATGCATACATGAAATGAATTGAGAAGAAATGGTAACTCGGTCATTCATGACTCCCATTCCTCAAACAAGATAACTCATCTTGACGTGCAGCCAGATATCTTCTACCTGAGGTTCGCCGAGTAGTGTTCCTGATTTTCTCGTGGGTGAAATGTTTTCATTGAACGTTTGGAATTCGGGCTTGAATCTCTGCCTGGTGCAAAGCCCTGAAAGATTGCTTCTGTGACCTAAGCAACAAAAAGAGCTCCCTCGGTCACAGGTGATTCCTGGAATGGACCCCAGACAGTCGGCAATCTTTATTCATTAAATCACCTGTTCGCCATGTTGTTGGTGTCCCGCTATTGACCGGTTTGACCATTGATACCACAAGTACAGTGAAACCGTTGACTCAGGACCAGGTGTCATTCATTCTTTTCGCCTGTGGAAACCAGCACCGGACACGTATATTGTGCTGACAAGCAACTCTGGCATTGGACCAGAAGCGATTCCTTCGAAAATATTTGTTTACTTTCTTTACATTTAAGTTAATAGTAATGAATCGATCATTCAGCAACATAATCAATAGCAAGATGGAATGCAGAGTCACTTACCAGCTGTGACAGTCACCGCCGTTCCGGATACATCTACATGGGCATAATAACACAGCAATGCTCCTTTAAGTCTCCTCTGCACAAGAACCAACGTTACCTCAACGCATCGAAACATCATTATCACGCTGCTTGACTAAACTAATTATTCAAGCAATTTAGATAAATAGGCGATATTCTCCATGTCCAAGTTCCCTGTGGCTCAAGTTCATCTCTTGTTCTTCTGTCAAATGGGACAGGAATACAGGAGGTGAATGTTCACTTCATAGCAGCGAAGAAGATTCAAGTAAACAAATTAGTTCTTGACGGGAATTGTAAAGATATCAACCTGCATTACAGTGAAGTGAACTTCAAGCTGACAATTGAGAGTTGGGGCCGGAGAATTTATACTTAACTTGTAAAGAAGTTTGTGATCGGGCTTCTTTCACTGTGCCTTGTTCCAAAATGTCACAGTGGTATATGTCGGTGTAACACTTCACAGGATTTGCTGAGATTTTGAGCATTACAACTGAACGTAAATTCCTGATTTCAGATGTTAGGACAGGACTCCGATTCACGACAGTATCCTTTAACAGTGATCAGTCATTCCCTCCATCCACTCACGCACACCAGAATTGACAAAGATATCGCCATCCAAAGGCACATGGTATTTGTGAAACAGAGAATGCTTTTAACATTAATCCAGTCTAATTGCAAATTGTACTGCGGGGTAGCGGCTGTGAGGCCGACACGTGGGAATTTCTCGGCAGGTTGGCTATTTTTTTCAATTTCTTTTTGCAAAAATCTCCAATGAGAGTTTTTGTGGGACGGAAACCGTAGCCCATCACTGTATGTGCCATCCCAGTAACGAGCTTTGCAGTAATAGGTGGCGGTATCTTCAACTCTGACATTCCGAATTTCCAACGAAAATTTCTTTCGTGCTTTATCTGTGGACACAACGAATCTCCCGCCACCGGAGATCCGCTCCCATTCCGTTGCTGGCCGCGTTTGTCTAAAGAAATGTCCACTCTCAAAATATTGATAAGAATAACGACTTTTAAAAACACAGTTGATGGTGAGAGACTGACACTTCTTCTTATTAATCGCGACTGGGCTCTGTGTCATTGACTGACTGAAATAACCTGAAAATTGAACAGAGAGAAGTGAGCGAGCATTAGAACTGACCAAAACATTACCTGCAATTAACACTGCATGTCCTGCCTGAAATGCGGACGAATTCGGCAACAGTGTTGTTTGAAATTCGTAATGTTAATTTTTGTGATCGATACTCACAGGGTAAACAGACACACAAGATTAAACCAAATAGGTTACTCATATTTCCCGGGTTGGGAGCTGATAGTTAGATGATAGTTAGGGGAACGACAGATTACTCTGGACTTCTGAATCGTGACCTGGACTGAAGTACTTTGGATGGAGGGAGGGGATTTGTGCGCTGCAGTGTCCATGAGGTGATTGATGGGCGGAGTGGATTCAATATCTGTGGGCGTGCATTGTCTGAGTAAGCTGTAGGTTTGAGGAGGGAACCTCCAGCTTTATGTCATTTCACCAGTTCTGTGAACTAGGTATGTAATCACCTCCCACATTAGCCGAATGCACAAGGGTGGGTGCGGGGTTGAAGTTGGGGACATTTCTTTCTGTCAATGATCGCTGCAGTCCTTTTTAGTCCTGCAGTATTGAGCTGGGTACTCTGCCCGTATTCTTACTTCGTCATATGTGTTGACCAAAGAATGTGAAGCGATGATGCTGGAAGAGACCAAAAATAACCTTCCCCACACCACTGTCCCCAGCATTACTCTTGTTAACTACTTTCCCCTTTCTCCACCTCTTGTTAATTCAACATTTCTCGTGATGATTTAATGCTGAGCATCTCCGTGGGACCCCGGTCACACATCGGATCAGGAAAACTGAACCTTCAACCCAATGGCTTTCCTCAGTCTTGCAACTGAGGCCCGGAGGTCAAAATGATATCATCCAGTAAGAATGTTGTCGTGAACATACATAATGTCGTTGATGAACTGACTTTCACAGACATTTAAAAAAAATAGTTTCTGCAACAGTCCTTTCTGACTGCTGTTATAATTTAACGCTAGGAAGATTTTCCATTTTTTAATTAGATTATTGTGCATTCTTTTAAACTGTAGAGAGCTTCCTTTGTGGACAATCCGATCATTCCAACAATCAGTCTGATACGGCATTGCTGCTTTCCTTCTCTGGACTCGGGTTTATTGCTGGTGGTGGGATGTTTACATTCTGAAGAAGTTTCATCTTAGACTTTACCAGTAACTAATGATGTGAATGTTTTGAATGTTCCCATTTCTGTTCTTTTCAGGTTTTAATGTTACTGTGTTTTTGTTTGTTTCTCCTTAAATCTCTGCTAAAGCTTGTTCTGGGTGTAACACTGAGATGCAGAGAATTTTAAGCCTGTTAAAGTGAATCCCTGTCGATTGCACAGTTTGATTCGAATGATGCTCCATTCATAATATATCAATACACTAGAATATTTTAAGACCTATATTAAATGAGGAAGTCTTTGAGAAACATAGCAGCAATTCTAAAGATTCACGTTTGTAAGGCACTCTATTGATGCTGCCAGACCTGCTGAATTTCTCCAACACTTGAATGTCATTCGTTCAGATCTCCAGTATCCACGTATTTTAAACTATGGGCCCAAGTGCATAGAACACCGATTCCGGACACACTTCATTGCCGATTGTGATTACCTTACTGTTGGCGACCATGCCTTGGACTGCCTGGACCCAGAGATCTGGAATTTCTCCCGAAATATTTGAAACAGTTCTACTTTATTTTCCTCCTTGAAAACTCTCCTTATCACTAATTGCTTTAGCCAAGCATTTGGTCAAGTCGTTTAATGTGATCTTAAGTACCTATGAAACTCCGAGACACTTTGTTACGTGAAAACTCTCGTCTTCAACTTGTTGTTGAGTGAGTGAAGACCACTGAAAGAGGCTGTACCAAAGTAAGTCCAAATATATAGTACATTATAACAGAGCTGGACTTAAGTGAATGTATTGTCCCTGTTCTCTTCATCAGATCACAGTACTCTGTCAGTCCTATTATCACAGAACTAAGATCCTCTGGTTTCATTCTTCCACGAGATCCTGAAACAATACTTCTGTTGAAGAACGAGGTGAGGCAGTATAAACTGAAGAGTAATGGGTAAACAATGGGACAGTAACACACAGAGGAGTGGTCGAAGGCTTCCTTTCTTTGCTATAACGAAACTATGGTTTTCTATCAATATCACTGCATTTCGTGTGCATCCTGAGTGGTGAAGTTGTTGCTTCTCACAGACAGGTTTCAGATCCAGGTCTGAAGAAGACCTTCTGGAACTCCAGCATTGACTCTGGGTCGAAGACCTTGTTTACGTGCTGGAAAGAACTCGTTGATATGATTGGTCATCAAAACCTCCAGTGCCGGATGTTACACAAAACAGGACAGTGTGCGGGTTAAAGTGAAATGTGTGAGACTTGCTGCCCTGGTCCTTCCGGTTAAAGGAGTTGGAGAGTTTGAAAGATCCTGTTAACATTCCAGCGCTTTTGTAGGAACAACTCACCCTCCTTGTTCTTTTTCTGCCTCTCCTACCTCTCTATCCTTCCATAAATGCCAGAGTAGTATGAAGGCGATTAGTTAAAAATTCATGATTCAACAATAACCTGATAAGAGTTTTTGGTCACATTTTCCTAGTAACTTCCCCAGAAATGATCAGATTCTTTCAACTCAATTTCACAATCTGCCTTTGTGATTTTGAATGTCCTCTCTCTGATGCTTTTTCCCTAAAAAATCAATTTCACAGACAATGATAAGGGCAGAAAAAATGACGCATGGAGGAAATTTGAGTCAACCATTCTATTGGAACGGGGTTAATTCGCCTAATTTACCATTTAAGCATTATCGGGTTTGGAAGATGGAAGGAAAAAAGCCCTGTTTACAGTGTAGAGAAAGTGCACTTGTGTTAGTTGTGTGGACAAAGCTTCAGCCATAATCTGATGGATCAGAACAGACAGGAAAGCATGTTTTATTCCGAAATGCATCTCTAACATGAAGAAATGTTACATTATGCAACAAACGATTCACTTGCCGTTCATTGCAGAATACGCATTGGTGGTATCAAAGAGAGAATACGCTATTCACTTGCTGAAAGTGTGAAAGAGATTCACTCAGTCATCACCCTGCTGAAACATCAGCAAGTGCACACTGGGGAGAATCTGGTTACATCCCCTTCTGTCCAGTCTAAACTCCAGCAATTTTCCACGTCTCTTCATTTCTGGAGGACAGTAATTTTGAATTAGGAGTGTTTCTCTTTCTCAGACGCTGCCAGACGTGTTGAATTTCTAAAAACATTTTCTGTTTTTATTTCAGGTCTCCAGATCCGCAATGTTTTTTTTTGTCTAGGTCATATTAGAACAGGAGATAGCTTGTTTGGTCATGGAGGAATGGGTTCAGGGATCTATTTAAGGGCGAATTGGATATATAGAGTAGGAACAGTGTAAGGACGAATTCCAGAGAGTCTGTCATACGCAACTGAAAAAGTGGCCAACGTTGTTAAGCCATTTAATTCAAGAATGTATAATAGACCTGAATGAGATGAATTCAGATATTTTAGAAGGCTGTGCTTCTGCAGTCGATTACATAGATAGGAATGGTGATAATCGGGAATGTAAACATGGTAGTGAATCTGAAAATGTAGTGGCTTCCAATCCCAGAAACTTCATAGTTTCGGGAATACATGTGAGCAATATAGAACTATGTAAAGTGAGCTAAAACAAATGGCATTATTTTCAGGGTCACTGACCTTGTAGACTTTCGTTGACATTGTGTGAGAACTTCTCAATTCTTCTTAAATTTTTTAGAGTTTCGACTTTACGACCTTTAACGGCAGTGAATTGAACAGTCAAAGGTCACTTGCTAGTCCCTCAAGTTCTTCTAAACCTCCATCCACCTTTCATTAAAATATACCCCCAGGTCGTCGATGCCTCCAGTAAAAAAAATACAACAACTCAAATCAGGAAAGTGGAAGCTCTTTCTTGGTGAGATCCATCCATACAAAACATTTGTGATCATAGTCTGTGCGCAAAGAAACTGCGTGACTGTTTTGACTGTTTGGATGTATCTGTAGTCAACTTCTCAACGACCAACCTAAAATAGACCTTCTGCCAAAGTACGTTTCAAAGTGTTTGTTTCATTGTCTATCCCAAAAAGTACAACAATGTGTTACAGGATATGAATACAATCTCATTTATGCATTTGTTGTTGTATGACCAGGTTGGATGACAATGTATCCTTTCCCACATTCAGGACAGATGAATGATGTCGTTCCAATGTGAAGACGCCTGTGTACCAGCAGCACAGATGAATTAGTGAATCCCTCCCCCCAGTCAAGAAAGGCTTTTTGCCCATTGGCAAGACGAATCATTGGTGCGCCAAACGTTTGGATGAAGTGGTAAATATCTTTTCACACCCATGGCCAGAGATGTTAATCACGTGGCATGATTTCGCTGATATACAGTAAGTTGAGATTATCTCTTGAACCCAGTGCTATAGTAAGATACGAAGAATGGTCTCTTGTCATTATGAACACGTTGATGAAGAATCAGTCCACCAGAAACTGTACGGAATTTCTCGCAGTTTGGACATTTAAAACGTCTCTTCTCTCTGCAGTGTGAATGCGCTGATATATCTGCATGTGTGATGACCCAATGAATCCCTTTCCATCCTCAGCACAGATGATCGGTTTCTACTCAATGTGATTGCATCAATGAATTTCCAACTCAGTCGGGTATTTGAACCCTTTCCCACAATTGCTAGCGCAGGTGAAATTGAATTCGCCAGTCTGGATGATCTTTCGATGCCTTCTCAATCCTCATGCATATTCATCTAATTGCACTTTGATGAACGATATGACTATTGAAGCGATTTTACTTCAAAGCTATGTTCACTTCTGCCATCTTTCAAAATTTTGGTTCTGCTTCGAACATTTACTTATTCAATTATCCCAGAAGAGTCCAAATTTGTCCTGGTCATCAGTGAACTATCACCCTCGTCCTTGTCACAAGTGCTTTATCCGTGAGAATCTTAATTTCTTTCTCTGTTTTGTCATCAACGTTGCTTTGGCGTTGCTACCTTTGAATACACCATTCAGGGGAATATACCTCGAAAGTGTGAGAACTATTTCTGCTTGAGAGCAGGACAATTTGATTGCAAGTTAGCTGGCTCCGATCCATTTTTCACCCATTGAAGTTGGGTTTCCACTTCCTGGATGTTATTCTTAGCTGCAGCCTTTGCCGGCAGATGGAAGAAATGAACATTTTTCTTCCAACTTCCAAACAAATGAAGCTCAGAACATAATGGATTAAACGACTCTGTCAGATCTTGATGTGACAGATGAGTTCAGTTTCACCACCACCGAGAGTCTGCTTTAAATACATTATATGAAAAAGCAATAAAGACCTTCAATACCAGTTCAGAATGGAAATTCAAAAATGATCAACATTTCTCTTTAGTAAATGCTGGAGATCTGAAATGAAGGAGAAACTTAACACGTCCAGCAGCATCTGTGGAGAGAAAATGCTAATTAACATTTCAAGTTCTGCCTCCCTTTTGTATTACTGGAAAATCCGCTTTTCTTTACAAAGATTCTGCCAGACATGACATTCTTCTCACTTCCAGCCTTCCTGCAGTATTCCTCTTGTTTTGAAATTTCCGTGGGTAAATCCCCCTGCAAGAATATTTAATAAACCCCACCCCTGTCCATTTTGCAGAGATATTCATGGCTTGCCACTCCACAATCAGGATTAATGTGCATGCACGCTGTTGGCCGTTGCATCCCACCAACAAAAACCGATAGTCGTGGCTTGTGTTTGAGACATGCGGCAATACTGCTTCAGGCTAGTTCATTGCCATTGACGGACTATGAGTGTCTTATTCGGGTTTTGATGTCTGTAATCGGTGTTGATGAAAGCTCCCCACTCCCGCCACCATCTCCAAAGTCTTTCCCACATTCTGGTTTCTTTCACATTTCACGGAGACCAAGTAACCATCATCCTGCAGCAGGTGTGGCCACGTTGGACATGCATCTTTCACAATACCTATGGTGTATGATCAAATCGGAATTGCACTGCTCATGATCCTATTGCGACGGTCTGGACATGGACAGGAGATATTGCAAAATAAAAGTGTATGTTTTTGAATCTGATTCCACGTAACTTCAGGGCATTCGCAGAGCTAGTATTTATGAACACATTTTTCATCAATGATATCTCGGCTTGCAGTCCAATCTCGGATACTGCAATAATAAAATTCTGAAATCATAAAAACTTAATGAAGAGGGCGTTTGGGTGGTGCTTGAAATCCGTAAGCTGCCAAAGAAATTGGTAGGGTCGGGTACAATTCTGACAGTTAAAAGTCATTTGGTTGGGTGGATGAATAGGAAGATTTTCGACGGATATCAAATGTTGGCAAATGGGTCACAACCAGTTTATTAAAAGGTTGAGTCAAAAGTTCTGCTCTGTACTGTGCAACTGTGTATTTATTTAGGAAGTTGATTTCAAATTTAGTGTCCATTCTCAGCAATTTTTCAAATCAAATACGTCTTCATTTATATCAATAGACTTTCAAAATATTCTCCACCGTATACAACGTGTTGATGGAAAGTAAAGTTGGCTGCTGCTGTGCAAATCCCTGGTTCGATCATGAAGTGAGCACTGGGTATAGTTCTTGGACGGCACATTATATATGATCCATATTAACATTGAAAATTTCAGAGCGTTTTGAAAATTGAATTCGGTCACCTCACTGTTAACTTCATGTCCACATCTAACTTATCTGATGCAATTATTATTGCATACCGATCCTGTGATTGAACTAATTATGTTATTTGTGGGCACTCCCAATCATGTCGCTCAAAGATGCTCCACATTGATGGAACTTGCCTTTTGGTTTTCAAATGTAATCATTATTTGGCCAAGACTTTCTTTCCTCTGTTATGTGAACACTTTTGCTTCTTCTCTTCCTTTATGCACTCTCGTTCATTTTAAGGTCAAAAGGAATAATGAAGGAAGACAGAACAAATTGTAGACTAACCGATGAGCAAACCAATGTCTTTCTCTGCTGTTACCGTTTATCAATTTCACACCAAGAGTAAGGAAGTCAGTTTCTATCTTGTGATTGTGGTGGAATAGTTTTGCTGATTGATTACAAATTCCATTTAGAATTCTTAACTTTCACAATCCTTTGTGGGAAGTAATGGTTCTTCATATCATTTTTAAATTATGGACACGTAATGGGGAGAATGTGAGCTCAGCTCTCGGTAATCCAGCCCATAGAGAAAGCCTATTTTGCACTCTACTTTCCGAATTTCGACGTTTTCAAGAGTGCAAAAGTAAAATTCGAGGAATGAACTGTCAGAGAGACCAAGACAGTGAATGTGCATGTGCGCACGCATCCATTTATTTGGACTTTTGTTTCTCTATCTGCATATTTCGATGCCTCTGCTCCTGACACTCTGTGGTGTTTGTCAGTATGAGTGCTTGTATTTAGCGTGTATTAATGTGTGTTTGTGCATATCTCTGTATCTGAATCTGGGTGCGATCGACTGTCCGTTGTTTTGGAGGTTGACTCAAAGGAAAGGGTCAAAACCTCTTCCTCTTTTTCAGTCTCTCTTGTTGTTGAAGTCATCAAATATTACTGCTCACGTGGAACTGTGTCTCGATGTGTGTGTGTGTGTGTGTGTGTGTGTGTGTGTGTATGTGTCCATCTATGCCTGCAATGGGACAAAGTTTGTCCGGGAGGGACAGTTGAATGAATGATTAAAACCTGATGAATAAGAGACTCAGAATCTCTCTCTCCATCTGCATGCCTGTCAGTCCCTTTTCAGTGAAAAGTGAAATAATGCCACCCTCTACTGGCTTCAACATGCCATTGTTATGTGTTTGAACTGATTCAGTTTCTTCCAATGTTTCATTGTTAGAATCATGTGACATTTCGATGTCTGCTGAAAATGTGTTGCTGGTTAAAGCGCAGCAGGTCAGGCAGCAACCAAGGAACAGGAAATTCGACGTTTCGGGCAAACGCCTTTCATCAGGAATGAGGAAAGTGTGTCCAGCAGGCCAAGATAAAAGGTAGGAAGGAGGGACTTGGGGGATGGGCGATGGAGATGTAATAGGTGGAAGGAGGTCAAGGTGAGGGTGATAGGCCGGAGTGGGGTGGGGGCGGAGAGGTCAGGAAGAAAATTGCAGGTTGGGGGGCGGTGCTGAGTTTGAGGGAATCGAATGAGACAGGGTGGGGGAGGGGAAATGTGGAAACTGGAGAAATCTGAGTTCAGCCCTTGTGGTTGGAGGGTTCCCAGGCGGGAGATGAGGCACTCTTCCTCCAACCGTCGTGTTGTTATGTTCTGGCGATGGAGGAGTCCAAGGACTTGCATGTCCTTGGTGGAGTGGGAGGGAGAATTAAAGTGTTGAGCCACGGGGTTGTTGGGTTGTTTGGTCCGGGCGTCCCAGAAGTGTTCCTGAAGCATTCCACAATATAGAGGCGGTCACATCGGGTGCAACGGATGCATTAGATGATGTGTGTGGAGGTGCAGGTGAATTTGTGGCGGATATGGAAAGATCCCTAGGGCCTTGGGGAGAGGTAAGTGAGGAGGTGTGGGCGCAAGTTTTGCATTTCCTGCGGTTGCAGGGGAAGGTGCCGGGAGTGGAGGTTGGGTTGGTGGGGGGTGTGGACCAGATGAGGGAGTCATGAAGGGAGTGGTCTTTGCGGCACGCTGATAGGGGAGGGGAGTGAAATATATCCCTGGTGGTGGGGTCGGTTTGGAGGTGGCGGAAATGACGGCGGATGATACGCTGTATACGGAGGTTGGTGGGGTGGTAGGTGAGAACCAGTGGGGTTCTGGCCTGGTGGGGGTTGAGGGTTCGGGCTCAAGGGCGGAGGAGCGGGAAGTGGAGGAGATTCGGTGGAGGGCATCATCGATCACGTCTGGGGGGAAATTGTGGTCTTTGAAGAAGGAAGCCACCTGGGCTCTACGGTATTGGAACTGGTCCTCCTGGGAGCAGATGCAGCGGTGGCGAAGGAATTGGGAATATGGGATGGCGTTTTTACAGGGGGCAGGGTGGGAGGAGGTGTAGTCCAGGTAGCTGTGGGAGTCAGTCGGTTTATAGTAGATGTCTGTGTTGATTTGGTCACCCGAGATAGAAATGGAAAGGTCTAGGAAGGGGAGGGAGGAGTCTGAGACATTCCAGGTGAATTTGAGGTCTGGATGGAAGGTGTTGGTAAAGTTGATGAACTGTTCAACCTCCTCGTGGGAGGACGAGGCAGCGCCGATACAGTCATCGATGTAGCGGAGGAAAAGGTAGGGGGTGGTGCCAGTGTAGTTGCGGAAGATGGACTGTTCCACATATCCTACGAAGAGACAGGCATAGCTGGAGCCCATGCGGGTGCACACGGCAACTCCTTTAGTTTGAAGGAAGTGGGAAAGACAAGTTGTTCAGGATGAGGACCAGTTCAGACAGTCGGAGGAGGGTGTCAGTGGAAGGGTACTAGTTGGTGCGGTGGGAAAGGAAGAAGCGGAGGGCTTTGAGTCCTTCGTGATGGGGGATGGAGGTGTACAGGGACTGGATGTCTCTCAAATGAGTACTCTTGTTCCATGCTTCATCGAAATACTTTACTATTACGGAAGTGGTTGTGGAATTTTCTACAGCACCTCATTGGTTTCACAGTAAATCACATTTCGCCATCTCAAAATGCACGAAATAAGTCCTGTATTCATTCCCTAAACTAGCAGCGTTAGTCCATTGAAAGAAAATATTTCTAATAATTGAAGTTTTGTGTTATAACAAACAAGTGAAGTGTGAAATATTTCAAACCTAATTGTCTACTCGTCTCTGCGAGAAGCAATATATTGCAGAGTCTGTGAGTTTTCAACAGTTTCAACTGGTATGAGTAGTTCATGAGGAAATTCCAAAGAAAATCCATTTTCCAGAAAACCCCAGCTGTTGTCACTGGTAAAGCCAAAAGTTTTTGCCCTTTCCTAATTGATTCTTGAATTGGCTGCATTGTAAAATATATGCAGAGGTCAATGAAGAGTCAAACGGTTCATCAGGTCTCGGGGTACATGCACACCTAGAAACATTATGAACCTGCATTATCCAACCGATATCAAAACTTGTCTTTTTTTAAAAACATACCAGTTGATTTCCGTGTCACGCTCACAATTAAAGGAACTAGTTAATTTCAGATTACGTACAAACTGAATTTTCATTCCGCCTGCCGCTTTGCCTGTAGAATATTAGCCTGAGCGATTAATTCGAAAAATCAGTCAGAAGAGTTCACCTTCGAATTTTGTTCACAAAATCCAGAGGAAATCTCAGCACAATCATATGTCTCTCTGAATTTTAGATTACAAATCAAACCCAACTTTGTGACAATCCTGATGTGGAACACAGATACTCATGGAGAAATCCAAAAGTCGACGGATGTACTGAAATAGGTCCAGCAAAACGCTTCACAGTTTCAAACGAATGGGAAAAAAAGCTTGAGGGTGTGTAAAATATCAAGTAAACCAACCACCACGTTTTTAAATTGCTTAAGAAATGACTTGTGCATCCCGTATAGGTCCATCTCTGTAAAAACATTTTGCCAACAAGATACTTCAGGTGGAAGCTTTAAATTTATGCAATTCTGCTTTAGACAGATTTTAATGATTACATGGAATCCAAAGTGTACGTGGTGCACACAGACAGCTGGAAACGAGAGAAAAGCTTTACCGGACATTGTCCTGTTGATTATTGCAGCATGCTGGAATGGACAAATATGCGAGCCCATGACATACGTTCCGATTCAGTAACTGGGCAAGCATAGAGACTAAATTGAAACATGATCTGCTGCAATACAATCAAAGGTATCACTTGATGTAGTATGACTGAGTACATGGTTTCATTTAATGTCATACAAACAGAGACTGGGTCCAGTGCAGTTACATTTTTAAACAGCACCAGATTCATGCCATGTACATAATCTAGATTTCACTACCATCAGCAAGACATACTTTCGTCATGGAAATGCTATGTAAAGTTGATTTAACTTCGTTGTCCTAAGATTAGTAACGACATCATAGAAATATTAAAACGCAAAAGGGAGCCTATTCGGCTATTGTAAATGTCTTCTAAAAGAGCAATTCACCAGGGGCCAGTCGACTTTCATAGAACAGAACCATTTCTGCTGTTCAGAAATGCAAGTCCTTCACTTCAAAAGTCTCTTTAGATTCTGCCTCCGACAAATTCTCAGTTAGATTCCGACAAATTCTAAATTTGTGCTGTGTTGATCAACTTGATTGTGTCATTGTTCTTCCGTCTCCCAGATTCCTGAAGTGTGTACATTGTCTGCATGTCAATCCTTGCATCCAACTGCAACTATTACCTCCTCCAGTCTGTTCAGACTCCAAGTGATCTTAAATAGCTCGACCTCATCTGCATTCAAACTTTTCATTTCCGAAGCAAGTAGGCACACACTCATCGATCTTTAGATATTACTGGTGTTCCTCATGGCTGGGGCAATTTCATAAACAATTTCTTGCTCCCCTCTCAGAATTCCGTAATAGTGACCGAAGATGCAGACTTTGATTTTCCACACCACCCAGAAATTCAGCATCTTCAATTGTTCTGTATTCTATCATTATTGGTACAAGAGAGAGTCTTAGATTTCACGAGTTCAGAAGCTAAAATATCCAACATTGTAATGCAGCAAAACATTCTGAGAGACAATGCTGTAAGAGAACTTATGTGATGATTTTCTGTTGCATTTTTCGACGTTTAAACCAACTGGTGATTAAGACAAGAGGACACATGAGCACCTTCTTCATTTCCTCTCGGAATTTATTCTGAGATATCGCATAGATGAAGACGTTGTTGCAGGAACTGAGTAACTGGAGCATATTTGTCATCTCTGAGAGTATGTATTGTGGGTTATTGAAATCTAGTCCACCAAAGTAGTCCTGTCCTGTAACCTGAATGTAGAGAAATCTTCCGACATATGTGCCCCACAGGAGTAGAAAGCTGATGGAGATGGCGTACAGCAGAACAATGGACCTCTTGCGTTTGGCCACCTCGTGATCTTCACCGTTCAGAGAGCCACGGAGCCTTCTGCGTGCCGCATTGACCACTAAAATATGTCTAACAGTGAGGGCGTTAAGCAGTAGAATGAGAAAGAATGGAAGAAGTGGAGTCAAGACACGGTCAAGGTAGCGGTAGGCCTGCCAAGCAGGTGAAGTGTAGAACATCGGCTTGATGACACAGAACCAAGGCATCCCTTCCAGTCTAACCAAGGGTTGAGTGACAAAGTACAGAGGAATGTTCTTGCTGCAGAACAAGGAGCAGATCACGCCTAAGACGAGCAATGCAGTTTTCTCAGTGCAGTATCTGGTACTCAGACTCGGGCAGGCGATGGCCACAAAACGATCAATGGTGAAGGCTACTGTCAGCCAGACTGATCCATCACGGCTGATGTAGACCAAAACTGCACTAAACGCACACACTGGAAAAGCAGATAGGATTGTGTACCTAAGATAAATGCGACCAATCCTGTTCAGAATGCACCCGGTGAAAATAACAAGGAAATCAGCGAAAGCTATCGCCATCAGATAGTTGGTGACACAACGTGAGAGTCCGCATCGTCCTCGGGATAGGATTATGATTGTCACCAAGTTGGCTGCAAGTGGTCAAAAGAGAGAGTTGTTACTATGCTAATTTCAAATGCCGGCCATTGTCTCGTCCATCCTGTTATTGCTATCATCTCAAACATTCATTCATCACTCTGAGATAATGACTCTTCTAAAAGTATAGTGTCACTGCTGGATAAATCATTTGTCAATACAGGGACTACTAAAATCTGTATCACCACAATTTCTTCCTTCAGGTAATATCCACCTATTCATTCAAAGGTTGCAGAAAGAGAGAATTCCTAATGTGTGGAAAGAAGTCATTTGCGGTTCGAATATTTAATCTCTGAAGGGCATCCCATCTATCCCCACTATGCCCCAGTAATCATGTGTTTATCATAGATAGCCCATCTAACTGCATATCACCTGTGCACAATGGCACAATTTAGCTCTGCCAATTCATCTTATCTGGATATCTTGTACTATGGGAAGAATCCTGACCAAGCAGCAGGCACCTTTGCATACGCAGGAAGCATATGAAAAATTCATACAGACAAGGATGGAATGGAACACTGGTCCCGCACATTCGCTTAGTATACAGTTCATCCCTTGTCCCTAGCATATTGCCTTACCATGGTCTGGCCATTTCACGTTCCTTCATCTCATCTTAATGTTTATTAGGTCAGTAATTGCCACTTGCATCTATTTAGAATTCATAAACATCTGTCATCACCACGTGCCTCGAATTTTGCTCTGTTGTGCATCCCTGAAGCATGTCATCTGTCTCACTCAATCTATAGTTGTCGAGCATCTAATCCCTGGAAGTCTCTCCCTGGAAGTGTATTTCTACTCTTCTTTCTTAAGAATGCTTCTAATAATCTATCTCTTTGATAAACATATTGTTGCTTACACTACTATTCCTTCCACCTTTCAACAGAATTTCCTAATGTCCACGCTCCTGCGAATCAATCAATCTTGACATAATGCGATGGCTGGAAGAACATGTACAACTCCATCTTGTCCAGTGCTAAACGGAAATTGAGACAGCCATATTGCATTATCATTAACATATGAGGATACACACAAAAAAACAGAATGAAAATGCACAAAATCTATCAGCATCAGACAATTTTCGTCACAGATTATTGCAATTTTTTCTCTCCTCGCCCTTTGCAAATGTGTCCAGGTCTTATTTAAAATCACATATAAAATATGGACTATTTAAAGGGAACTCACTGCAGCATAACTATTATTTGTTTCACGAAAGTCTCACCATTGATTTTTATAATAACTGAACGTATTTTTCGAAGTTAGAATGCCCTTAACGTGATCATTGTATGATATGAATTACTTATAATGATGCCATATGATGTGTATTCGAAAATCGAACTATTTACACCATGACACACAGTCACTCACATGTCACTAAGTAGTTGTTTGAGTTGTGTGTAACATCATTGCAGAAACTAATATTCAGCAAAATAACAGACTGATGTTCACGCAATGTCATACGTTAAAATTCATATTCCAGCACGCAAATACATGACATACTTGTGACAGTGCCATGCAACAAATTGAGCTACATATTTTAAAGGTGTATATAAAGTGGCAGCTTAAGATATTGCTGCCTAGTTGATATATCTCAATCTCAGAAAATGTCGAGTTCTGCAAATAAATTCAGCCCGGACCTGAAAAGCAATGTTTCCAAAGATTTATAGAACAGAAAATAACATTGTCTTTTTGTCATCAATTATTTACCAGGGACACCAATAGCAGCGACAATGGGGTAAGCAATTCCAAAGAAGAATCCTTTCGCTGGCTCGTGCATTGTTATTTTTCCTCCAGAAACTAAAGCAATCGGAAAGAACTGAGCTCTGAAAAATGCACAGAGTCGCACATATGTTCCATCTTGGTGTCTCTAGAGAAACAATTAAGTTGGATCATTCAGCTCATTTACAGTTCTGCCAACAGCCAATTAACTCCGGTTTTGAAGCCTTCCATTTTGACAAATAGCAATGCAGCTGCTGCCATCAATTACATGGACGAATTGGCTCCATAAACTTCTGATGCGCTCATCCTCATAAACCATGGTTTTATGTCTCCCTTTCGTTTCATTCGCCACAAAATTAAACCTGAAAGTGATGCTTCTGTCAGTTTTATTTTTCATGTACTTTTTTGATGTGACAAGTCAGATTGGTTCATTTGCTTGGTCTGTTCATCAGGGTTGTCATGTTTTATGCCTTAATGTGAACAAATCACGGACAAATTTGAAATTATGTTTATATCAGATGCACATTTTTGACGGTGGAAATACGCAAAAACGATTCGCTTGTCCTGCTAATCGAGAAGTGCAGACAGGTCTTCAACCTTTTGATTTCTGTTTCAGGATTCAGAAAGCTAGAATTGTGGGCTGGGGTTTGCTATATTTGTTAAATACGTCAACAGGTGAAGCAGCAACTTTTATTTTGATTTGGAATATCGTATCAAAAGCACTGGTAATTAGAGGCACTTCCGTTATAAAGTAACAACAATAGAGATAATGTGATGGAAAAAAATAAAATATGATCCCTTGCAATAGCCATTAGGATTGGGCCTGACCCATTCGACAATGTCACTTTGACTCACCAGCATAAACAGCAATGCAAACAGCAAAACCTGGATTAATTGCTTAAGTTTGTGCAAACATTGTCTATAACATGGCAATAGGTTGGTGAGCCATCTTTTTGACACGCTGCATCTGATATAAGTGCATAAGTTACATATGCGATTATGAAAGGTGAAGATAAACAAAACCAACTTTTGACAATGTACAATGTCGACAATATGGTAGTAGGCCATGCAGCCCATTGAAACCAAACTGACCCACTGAAAAGCATGAACCCTATTCTATCGCAATCCAGGGACCACACATTGCACACAGCTAATCGACATAGCCTGCACATGATTGAACTGTGTGCGGATACCTGGAGCGCAGCAAAAATTTGTATACACAATGAAGATGTTCACCAGAAAGTGGAATAGAACCTATTTCCCCAGTGCAGTGCGACAGCCTTGCAACCACTGAATTACCATGACAGCCAATGGCTCTTGCCAGCAAATGCAGAGAAAACACATTCGATTCTACCGTCACATTCATTAAAAATTATCTCTATTTACCTGATTATTTTATTCCAAATCGCTCAGACCCACAGTCCTCCCACATCAGCTGCAGGGAACTGTCATCGTCAGAGAGAAGCTCTGTTAACCGGGGAACTCCAGTTCTGATAGTTAAAGAACATGCAATACTTCCCTTTTCTGGTGTTGCCTACGGAAATCATAACCGTGATGGGGTGATATTTTGTTTCGACTTTGTCCATCACGGAGTTGTCAGATGAACAAACTGAGTTTGTTTCTTAAAATAAAATATAAGGAACTGCAGTTACTGGATATCTGAAACAAAAGCGAAACACCGGGAGAAACTCACCCAGTTTGGCAGTATCTGAATCAACGTTTCAGTTCCAGTGACTGTTTTTCAGTATTTTGTTCCTTTTTTCACAAAGATCATGACATGAAGTGAGGCTCACCGGAGCTGGAAAGTCGTGCAATTTGAGAATAAAGCAGCTACAATTTACCTGGACTAAATAGATGCTAGCAGTTCTGGCAACACAGAGACAACAACACATTCTCCACAGATGAAAATCATCTGGATCGAAACTTGTCCCAACACTGAGCAAAGGTCGGCATCAATTAGCAACTGTACTTGGTAAAAAAAAAGTCGTAAAAGAGTTCGACTGGGAATCCAGACAGGATTGAGGCGATTGAAACGACTTGACAAAGGCCGGACTTTTAAAATAACCGACTAATTCCCGTTGTCCCCTTGGGAGAGGAATGGGGAATTACCTTATTAAAGGTGTGGCCTGTGTTTTGAAGAACTTTTTATTTCATCTGTCAAAGTCCTTGCTGCTTCCAGTCGCAGTATTGAATGAAACAGATTCTTGTTCAACTTCCCTATCAATTATTTCTCTGTTTATAGTTCAAGATGAACCGGTTGATTCTGGCCGATAAGAATATTTAAGTAACTATTTAAATTTAGTCTCACCCCCCATTCTTACTGTGTTTTGTCGCGCAGATTCTGTCTTACAATGACCAGCTGCAATCACTTTGAATGTGGGAGATGATGTCCTGTAATTCTACAATCGTACAGCTGCACCAAGCAGCGATCCTTAACTGTTCTGGTTCTGGCAGCATTCCAGCTGCATCATGGAATATCTCATGAAGAGAAACCATTACATCAAGACCACAGACACACGTTTGAAAATCCGGCATTTTCTGTCAGTTTGATCATGTGAACCGCACTATCCAGCTGAATGTGTTGAAAACGGAATTGACAGAATCACGGTTTATTACTGTGCACTGAGCCCCACAGACACTCAGAACACGGTCGACCCAGTACAAAACTGTCAGATGGCCACTGAACATGATAGCATGTCAAAGAAACAATGAGATGAAGGGCAAATCTGCGGTGGTACCCGAATTCATGGTGACATCATCTATCTCATTCGAAGACAAAGCTTTAATTATTAATAACTTCCTATTAAAATGAGCTAACGTCGTTAGTTCAACAAATGATATACAAATAATGTATTTTGTGCCTTTTGATATGTCTCAAGCTATTTCAATGCTTCAGTGACGTTGTGGTGTCGAAAATGCAGGGACTAGTTTAGGTGAAAGAGAATCCTTTAGCGACATAAGGAATTGTAGAACTCGTTTGACAGACAATAACCTGTCACATATTTCTCACAAACAGTCGTGCAACGAGAACAACGTCAACGAAATTGCAGGTTACTCAATACTGCCCCATACTTCCATATTTGCAACTCCAGAAAGGTGAACTAGAGGATCGGCGATACAGTATCATGCAGACTATGTCAGCATATCAATAAGAAAGCGGGTTCTAAAATACATCTGAACAATAACAACCAATCAAAAACATACAGAATATAGAACACAGAAAGTTATAGCGCAGTACAGGCCTTTCGACCTTCGATTCTGCACCCACACGTGAAATTAATCTAATGCCCATCAAACCTACACCTTTCCATTATTATCCACATGCATGTTCAATGCCATGTAAATTCCCTTAATATCTGCAATATTAACTACTGTTGCAGGCAGGCCTTTCCACGCCCCTTCTAATCTCTGAGTAAAGAAACTGCTCCTGATATCAGTCCTAAATCTATCACCCCTCAATTTAAAGCCATGTAACCTTGTTTTCGCCTTCACCATCCGAGGAAATAGGCTCTCACTGTCCAACTTATCTTAGCCTCTGATTATCTTGAATATCCCGACTAATTCACCTCTCAACCTTTTTGTCTCCAACGAAATCAGCCTCAGTTCGCTCAGGCCTTCCTCGTAAGACCTTCCTTCCATACCAGGCAACATCCTAGTAAATCTCCTCTGAACCTTTTCCAAAGCTTTCACGTCCTTCTTATAATGCGGTGACCAGAACTGTACACAATATTCCAGGTGCAACCTTACCAGTGTCTTGAATAGCTGAATCATGACCTCGTGGCCCCGAAGCTCAGTTTCCTTACCAATAAACACCAACACACCATATGCCTTCTTAACAACCCGAACAACCTGGATCACAACTTGCAGGGATTTATGCACTTGGATACCGAGAACCCTCTGCGCATCGACACTGCAAAGAGTTTGACTATTAGTCCAGTACTTTCCATTCCTGTTACGCTTTCTGAAGTGAACAACTCCACATCCTTTCGCATTATATTCCATTTACCACTTCTCAGTCCAGCTCTGCATCTTCCCTGTGTCCCTCTGCAACCCACAATATCCTTGGACACTACCCACGACTTTGCCTACCTTAGTGTCATGCTTCTACGCCCACATCCAGATCATTTCTAAAAATGACAAACAGCATTGACCCAAACCAGATCCTTGCAGTACACCACTGGTAACTGAGGTGCAGGATAAACATTTTGCATCAACTACCACCTTCTGTCTTCTTTCAGCTCGCCAATGCCTGATCCAAATCTCTGAATCAACATCAGTCCCGAAAGTCCGTACTTGTGCAGTAGCCTACCATGTGGAATCTTATCAAACGCCTTACTTAAGTCCATATACACCACATCAACCGCTTCATCCACGTTCTTTGTCACCGTTTTAAGAACTTTGTAAGGTTTGTTTGGTGCAACCTACACTTCAGAGAACCCCGTTGACTGTCGTTAGTCAAATTATTGCTTTCCAGATGATTATAACTCCTATCTCTTGTAAACTTTCCCAACTCCTTACCCACAACCAAAATATATCCCACTGGCCTATAATTTCCATGGATGGACCGATCACCCCCCCTTCTCAAACAATGGAACAACAGTTGATATCCTCCAGTCTTCTGGCAATACTCCTGTTGACAATAATGACATAAAGATCAAAGCCAAAGGCTCTACCTTATCCTCCCTGACTTGCCACAGTATCTGAGAATAAATCCCATCTAGCCCAGGGGCCTTATCTTTTTTAAGATCTTCAAAAATTGCTAAAACCACCTCTTTGCCAACTGCGAACCCATCTAATCTAGTATCCTGTATCATTATATTTTCACCATTCTTGCGCTTTTTCAATGTAAGTACTGTCAAAAAGTATTCAATAAACGCTTTCCCATGTCCTCAGATTGCACATCGTGATGACTGGTTTGTGAGTCAGAGCTGCCAGTGGAAATCTCAGTGGCATGAATCATCTGCTGTAAGTCTGGATGGAAATGAACATTTTTCATCCTTCATTTAAAGTTTTTATTCTTTTTCAGCAGTTCACTTCCGGACATTTAAGTTCCGTGAAGACCAATGAGTTCCTCTTGTTCCTCTGGTGACAATTGAAGAAAATAAGATTCCTATTTTGAAATGCAGTCACAGAGGAGATATTCCGGATTCTGCATATCCGAGTCTAGTGAAATCGCTTCTGCAGATTAAAGGTCACACTCGTAACTTGGCATCTCTCAGGACCTAATACATTCTACACAGTCCAAATAACTCTTTCGTTATAGAAGAAGTGAAACCTGTTGATAAAAAAAAGCCATAAAAGTTTTTCATAGCTAACTGATCGGATAGCTTAAGTGGAAGTAGATTCGTTTGAGACATCTGGTTGTCGTGGATGAATTGGGCCAAAGGTTGTCTTTCCTTGCAGTATATCTTTATGATTCTCAAACGCAAAATTGTTCATTTTGTCTGAACACAGTGAAAAATAGCATAACTGGCTGCCATCGGAGTGCAGGAGTAGCATGAAATAGATACATTCACAAGTGAAATCAGTGGCAGTACTTTGGAAAGAGTTAACTTTTCATTACAATGAATATCGAATAAAATTTCATCAATAATCATCAGAGTGCAATGGACTATACATGTAGGAGCAGGAGAGGTTATTCCAACTTCTGTCCATCACAGGACGAAGCTCTCACCGGAAGCTCGTCTTATGTCCCAATATGCTTTTAGCTAAAACTCCCCCTTCCCAGGAAAAATCATTGTAAACCTTTTCTGCACCCTCTCCACTGCGGCTTCATTTTTCCGGTAGTGTGAGACCAAAACTTTATCATGATTTCAAGCGTGGCCTTACTGAGGTTCCGTAACGTTGCAGCATATCTTTCTATCCTTATATTCAATGCCATTTCCAATGAAGGCTCGAACGACATAGGCCTTTTATTTTTGCTAACTTATCTACCTGAAATGCAATCTTCAGTAATCTGTGGACCTGCACACACAAATTCCTGAGCATGCCAAGACTCCTGCAAGTTCTGTCATTCTCTTTTAAATTTCCACCTTTACTTGACCTTTCAAAATTCATCGCCTCACATCTGACCAAATAAAACTCCATCTGCCTTTTTGCTGTCCATGCCTCCAAATGATTTATATCCTGATATATTCTCTGACAGCCCTCTTCACTATCTGCAACTCCAACCAATCTCCGTAAGGTCCTCAAACTTACTTGTTAGACCAGTCACGTTTTCTTATAAGTCATTTATGTAGACCGCAATCAGCAGAGGCCAGAGCATTGATTCATGTGCAACCCCACTCGCCACAATTCTCTCGTCCGAAAAACAACCTTCTGCCGCTACCCTCTGTCTCCACCGACTAAGCCAGTTCTGTATCCATCTTGCCAGCTCACCTTATTGCAACGTGACGTTACCTTTTGCACCAGTCTGCTATGAGGGACCTTGAGAAAAGCTTTAATTCAGTCCATGTAGACCACATCAACTGTATTTCTCTCATTCGTCATCTTGATTACCTTCTCAAAAATAATCAAGCAAGTACGTGAGGCCCAACCTCCTCTGCACAAAACCGTGCTATTATTCAGAATTAAGATCAAATGGTACTGAATACGTAAATCTCTTGTAGCTGATAATGTTTTCCAATAATTTCCCTACCACTGATGTGAAGCTCGCAGGCGTGTAATTTCCTAAATTATCCAGGCTATTATGTTTAAACAATGGGACAACATTGTCTATTCTGCAGTCCTCTGGGATCAAAACTATATCAAAAGAGCATACAAGGATGTCTGTCAATACAGCAGCATGTTGTTTATTTGCCTCCCTGAATATTTTGGGATATATCCCACCAGGTCCTGAGGACCTATCTCCCTTAATGCTTTTTCAGGCACACAATACCTTTTGCTTTTCAAGACCAATCTGCACATCCACACTACCAAGAATCTTTCCATTGAACCAGTATTCTGCCTTCCTGTTATTCTTCTTAAAGTGAGTCACCCAACATTTGTCTGCATTGAACTCCATTTTCCACTTTCCAGACCAATTCTGCAGTTTATCCAAGTCTCCTTGCAACCTGCAACATTGTTCCACACTACTCACCACTCCACTGACTTTAATATCATCTAAAAACATACTAACTCATCCACCTATGCCTGCGTTCAATTCGTTTATAAAGCGTCTCAAAACAGATCCTGAGGCGCGCCACTAGTATCTGGACTCCAGGCAAAATATTTTCCATCAACCGCCACTCGTTGTCTTCTTACAGAAAGCCAGTTTCTAATCCAGTCTGCTAAATCACCCTCCTCCCGATGTCTCCACATTTTCTCGAACAGCCTATCACGTGGAAACGTATCAACAGCTTTATTGAATTTCATGCACAACACATCAACTGCCCTACCCTCATCCACATACTTGGTCACCTTCTCAAAATAAGTCAATGAGATTTGTGCGATAAAACCTGTCCTTGATGAATTTATGTTGCCTCTTTCCAGTCCAATTATTGCTGCAGGGTGATTATAAATCCTATCTCTTATAAACCTTTCCAAACCTTTTCCGACAACAGAAATAAGGGTCACTGGTGTGAGATTAGCTATGTCATCTCAACTGTCCTTTTTGAACAAGTGCACAACATTTGCAATCCTCCACTCGTCTGGCCTGAAACCTGAAGATGATGTCGAATCGAAGATGATGTCGAATCAAAAATGAAGGCTACAGGCTCCGTCATCTCCCCCTAGCTTCCCAGAGAATTCTCGGAAAAATCCCACCAGCCGCAGGGGACCTATCTAGTTTCACACCTTCTACAGTTGATGACACCTCCTCCTTACTAACCTCAACAGTTTCAAGCCTAATTGCCTGTAACTCAGCCTTCTCCTCTACAATATTGCCGTGTTCTTGAATGAAGCACCACCGTTTAGCACCACTCTCATCTTCACAGAATCCACACACAACTTCCAACTTCCTGCTTTGACAGGGCCTATCCCTTCCACTTATATTTCTCACGTTGAAACATATAGATTTCAGACCACCTCCCCTGGTCTTTTCACCAGCGTTACCTTTTCTGTTCTTTTCATTAGTCATATTTTTCATGCTTCTACATCTCCCTTCCTTTCACCATTTGCTGCTCTACTCCTCCAGTACCCATTCCCTTGTCACACGAGTTTAACCCCTTCTCAACCAGTCTAACCAATTAAACCCCAAAACATCACTCCTGGCCCTGCCCAAGTGTTACCAGTTTAGTTTGTGTAGGCCCACCTCCCCCAGAACCAGTCCCAATGCCCGGACAATCTGGCAACTTCCTGCTTACACCATCTTTTAAGCAAGGTGTTCATCATATACATCCTACATTTCGATTCTGACTCCGTCATTACATTGGTAGTAATCCTGAGGTGAGTAACTTTGAGGGACTGCATTTCAATTTTTTTCCTAGTTCTATACATTCTGCTTTTGGAATCTCATCTTAGTTTTTTGCCTATGTTGTTCATACCAAGGCGTACCAGGACAACTGACTCTTTGCCCTTCCCCTCCAGAATGTCCTGCAACTGCTCTGAGACATGGAGCACCTCAGCAGCAGGCAGCCAGCACACCATTCTAGACTCTTGTTTCCAGCCACAAAACGCCCATCTATTCCCTTACGACTTAGTCTCCTGTAACTGTTACATTTCTATACCTCTTTCCTCCTCCCTCTGCAAAGAGCCAAAAACGATGCCATGAATTCAGCTGCCTCAGAATGGTTTCCACTAATCTCTGTTTAACATTATGCCTCCTTATTTTTAATCCATGGACCTTAGTTTTAACTCCATTCTCCTAAAATCAGAAAGAAACCAACAAGAAAATTCCCAAGAGGATCCCTCACAAAAATGCCTGAATAAAAATTTATCGCTCGTGCAGTAGCGTCGATCCGCCAGCAGGTGGTGACCTTATGTCATTTCAAACAGAAGAGAGCAACGTCCATCCACATTTCCCCCATTGAGTGCAGACATGTGTATACAGACAAAACGCACAATGATACGCACACATAGAAACACATGCTCATGCAGGCACACAAACAGACAGATAGAAACACAAAGATACACACATAAAAGCACACGAATATAAAATGCACAGAGATGCGTGCACACACACACACACACACACACACACACACGAGCATAAATATTAAGCTTAGCAAGCTCATCATTGAGACTAGATCAGATTGGGATATCGGTTCAGCACAGCTGAAGTGGCTGTTTCAGTACTGAGTTGGCAGTTCCGAAGGCAAATTAAATGTCAGCATTTATTTTGAGAGCATCAGAATGCAAGATTGGGAAGCATGACTGAGGCTGTATAGGGCTCTGGTCAGACAGCATTTTGAAAGTCGTGAGCATTTTTGTACCTGATTTCTAAGGAAGGGTGTGCTGGTCTTGGAGGTGGTTCAGAGAAAGTTTCCAAGAATGATCCGAGGATGAATAGCTTGTCATGTTAGAGGTAGTTGAAGTCTCTGAGTCTGTACTTGATGGAGTTTGGAAGGATGTGGAAATCTGATTGAAACTTACAGAATACTGAGAAACTGAATAGAATGGCCCGTTCGAACTGAAATGAGAAGGAATTTCTTCAACCAGAGGGTAGAGAATATGTAGAACTCATTGCAGCAGAAGTAGTGGAGACCAACTCATTGAATGTATTTAAGAGAGATATAGATAGATCCTTGGTCAATAAGGAAATCAAGGCTTGCAGGGAGAAGGCAGAAGAGTGGATTCGAGAAACATATTAGCCATGATCAAATGGCAGCACAGATTCGATGGGCCAAGTAGACTAATTCTGCCACTCTTACCCTACACCCTTCCAGTTTCCACACTAACCATGACTCCAACTCTACTCTAAAATCGTCAGATTTCACTTTCTTATAGACACCATTATAAAGAATGATTTCTGACAGATCCCAACGAAGTGATTCAGTGTAATGAGCTGTCAACGTCGGTCTTCAGGGGGGAATGTTGTATCTAACAGAAATAAATTTACATTCTTTTCATTTGAAAAATATACTTTATTCATTACAAATCTGTCTGTATGCATTTTCACAAAAGCAGTTCAGTTTTATTCAGTTGCACATCAAGTAACAAAAACTAAAAAAATTGGACGTTGAATCTACCCAGAAAACCAACACTTGTCTAACTAATGCAATACTAATATATACTAATGCTTAAGGCACGAGCAGGATCCAATAACAGAACAGACCCCCATTTACCTTCAGCAGAAAGACCTCAGGCAGTGTTCTTTCCCCATTGCATCTTGGCGGCAGCTGCCCCAAGCTTTAGTGTGTCCCTGACCATGGAAGTGACCTTGGGATGTGCAAGTCTGCAATCCTCAATGGGGGCCAACTCCTTGTTCTGGAAGATCAATACATTTTGGGCATATCAAAGAGTGTGTTTCACCAAACCGGTGGTGCTTCGATGTGCGTCCCTGTGTCACAGAGCTGCTCAACACGACCCCGATACAAATAATTTCACTTCCTCCAGACTCCCTTTGCAAAGGCACAATCCAGAAGGAATTGTCTGACAGTCTAATCCCTCACAACCCTACAAAGGCAGTGTGCGCTGGTGCAGGGCTGACTGGGTGTGCATGGAGGATCTGAGAGTTAATGCCCTTCTCACCACCAGACCAGCGATATGTTGGTACTTGTTAGAAAGTTCTGTTGAGGGGGCATTTTGCAAAATTACTGTGTGCGTCTGCTTAGGGAACTTCCAGAAAGGATCCACCTTTCTGTCAGTGTCTTGAGGATGCTATGTGCTTTCCACTTCTTGGATAGACTGGTGGTCAAAGGTGTTTCGCTTTGCAAATTTCTTGATGCAGGGCAGATGATACGGGACGGTCCGTCGACTTGGAGAATTCCGTAGCTATGAGGCCAGGCACATAATTGACAACAGTGGGGGTTGATAGAACCTCAGTGCATATTGAAACTTGTTATTTATATATCGAGGATCGACACACTGCTTGATGCAGCCACACACAAAAGTGGGTCCCAGGATGAGGGCAACGTTGGACAAATATCTACTCCCCTTATCCATAGTTTTGTACATGGGGTCCCTGCATACTCGATCGATCTTAGGCTTCCAGATGATGTGGAAAATGGTTTGGGTGACTGAAACAGCGCATGTTCAGGGAATGGACCAGACCTGCACCGTGTCCAAAAACAGAGAGAATACCTTAGGCCTCAATAGCAAGGGTGCAGTGTTCCCAAAAGAACAGTTCCTGCTTTATTTTGGTGCTGCGCTCCTCTCAACATTTTGTGCATGCTCTGAATGATATTCTGAGCAATTTCCAATTCTCTGTCCCGACGCTGAAGGGAACGAACGATCAGTCGGCCCAATTCCCAAAGAACATGGCCTCCACACTTGCCTCGATTTACCTTGGCTCCAGGGGACAGTTGAAACGTAACACCATCCATGTACAGGGAGGCTTTGAACTACTGACCTACGCTGCTTGCAATAGTCACCCATCTCAGGCACACATTCTTCCTGGGGTACTCAGCAAAGGGCTGTATACAACACACGAACAAGGCTGTTTGCAACACACGAACAGGGCCGAAGAGTGGGGACAGCCCTGCCTGACATTGGATATGATCAGGAGGCTTTCTGATTCCCACCCATTGTTTGAGACTGCACTGAAATTGTTAGTGCAGAGCAGACAGATCCATTTGCAGATTATCTCCCGAAATCAATTTTGGAGAGCACGTCTTGCATGTCGGTGTACGAGATCCATCCCGTCATTGGCCTTCTCCTGGTCCGGGCTGGTGAGGCAGTTATCCACCCCCGTGTCCTCCGTTTAGGCTTTTGCATCCCTGAGGAGACTGATGCACACTGAAGTCATTCTACGTGGTATGACAGGGTGGATCTCGCTGACCTCTTTGGCGATGACCTCAGACAGAATCTTGTAGTCTGCATTCAGCAATGATATTGGCCAAAAGTTTCTAATTTTCTCCCGCTCCCCCTGTTCTGGTTGATGAAGGTGATGCTACCTTTTATCATGGATTCGCACATGATACCTGCCATAAACATTGTGTAACAGTTTGAGGATTCACACAAATCCAAGTACACATCGATATTTCAGGATGAATGTGGGGACATTTCTCCAAGAGTAATCACTGTGTGGAAGAACGCTTCGGTTAAAAAACAGGGGGAACGCATTCCGAACTCATTGGATGGTGGAAACGAAGTTGAAATGCAGGATCTCACCTGTTCACATGTTCTCCAGGGAACGAAGGCAGACCTGTTTTCATTTAGCAGTATCCAGTGAACTATCATGAGTGAATGTCACAATTACTTGTATAGGCCACGAGAGGGCAGTGCGAATCTGTTAATATTGAAAATGAGAGCTGGAGGAGGAGTGACCTTTCAGAGTCTGTGAGCAACTGTGAGTATGAGAGGCGTACTACAGAAACAAAAACCAAGACTCAGATTCTTCTGCAACTTTAACAGAAGGTGGTTCTGAGTTAGACGTAAAACATGCATTATTCCAGGTATCTACTCTTATAAAAATAACATTTCTCTCTGATTCCACACCAGAGATATGTGGACAATTACTTTCACCACTGGTCTTGCAATTTGATAATGTTCCACATTTTCAGAATCCTCCTGCTGTTTTCCAGTCTGATGTTCACGGAGGTGACCGGAGAAGGTGAAGTGAAGCAACTCGCCCGGTGGATGGTTGTTCGTGAAATGGGCATTGTGTCCATGAATTGCGCTTTTGCCAGAACAGCTGCCAACGTGCATTGGTATAGACAGCTCCCTGATCAGCCACCCGAGTATCTGGTGATGGCTAAAAGAGATGATGATCAACCTGAGAGGATCACCGCTTCAATCACTGGAGATTACAAAACCAGTACCCTGACTCTCAAAGACACCAGACTTAATGACACCGCCACCTACCTCTGTGCAATGAAGGCACAGTGTCACAAACAGATGGACAGTGTGTACTAAAACCTGCATAGATTGGGAGTTCCAGTCTGTTGATGTTGAAGTATCTTTGTGACTAATTCTGTGCCCCAAAAGCCGAGATATGGGAGATGCGAAGAAAATACATCAGAAAGTGTGGAACAGCTAAAGTTAAACATGGTCAGCAGTGAAGACAATTGGATACACAGATGGGAGTGAAGGAAGTGTATATTTGCAAATCAGAAAAAATGATGGAGAAAAAGGAAAGTAAAGAGATACTTTAATAGTACTTGCAGTGGGCAGTATGTTGGGAACCTGTTGAAGTAGAACTGGAAGCAAATGAAAAATAACATGCATGATGCGCATAGGTGAAAAGTCAACTTAAATCACAATAAAAGAAAACATGAAGAAAATATGATAGCTTTCCCTTTAAAGTGATGTTATCATCACTGGATGCCTCAGTGTCAAAACCCTGGGGGATGTAATGACAAATAATTTAACAGGACTCACCACATTAACACAATGGGGACAAGAGCAGGTCAGACACTCGGATTATTGTGGGGAGAAACGTGCTCCCTGACTGCCCAAAGAGTGCCCACATTTACAAGGCACAAGTTCGGAGTGTGATGGAATACTCTCGACCTGCCTGAATGTGCGCAGCCCCAACAATACTCAAGAATCTTGACACCACCCAAGAACAAACAGTCCATTTGATGTGCACAGCATTCACAGCCTTCCACTCCCTCCATTACCGCCACTCAGTGTGCCCAACTGCAAGTTTCACTGCAGAGGTTTACCAGCGATCGTTCAAAAGTATCTTCCAAACCCACAAACACTTCCACAGCCAGGAGATATATGGGAACACTACCACTTTCAAGTTCTCGTCGAAGCCAATCACCATCTTAACACGGAAACATATCAGCGTTCCATCACTGTCGTTTGGTGAAAGTCCTAGAAATCCCTGCCCAATGTCATTATGCGGACACAGACAGCATGTGGACTGCAGAGTTTCAAGGTGGCAGCTTCCTCCAAAATCCTTAACACGTACTAGGAACGGCCAATAAATACTGACAAGCCAGCGACGCACACATCTCACAAATTGAAAAAAAATCGCTTAAGCACGCTGAACACAGAATCCCGACAGAATGGCAGCAGGGTATTGGAACCAACGGGTCTTTGAGGAAAAACACACCCAAACTATCACTGCATCGCCTCTGGCTAATTCAGCTCCACGTTTGGACTGTAGGAGGATTCCAGAACACCCGCAGGAAACTGACTTAGACACAGCAAAAATGTGCAGACTGACATCTGAAGCTGAAATAGAACCGGGGTGTTTGGTGCTGGTCGGCAGCAGTCCGAACAACTGAGCCACAATACCATCATCTGTGGAATGCTTCCTGGAAATTCATGATTTGGTCTTGCACTAACTCATAAATTGCTCATTTCTTGCTGCTGCAAAATTACAAGAGATCTCATCAGAGTACGCATTAGTCACAGTCACTGCAGCAGGTGATAACCTGGTCATCTTATGGGCTCCTTGAATCATCAACACTTACTATTTATATTTGTGTCATCTGTAAACGGATCAGAATTTGGATCTCACGTTGTCACGTACCTTTCAGATGTTGGAGACTTTACCAATTTGTGTTTTCTTTCCTTTTAAAACATTTGCCAATCCTGTGTGGGAGTGGCTAGCAATGCTGACGCCTTCCTCTAATTGTCCAGAACAATGTGGCCATGAGGCATTGACTTGACAAACTGCAGTGCAGCTGATATAGATATAGGAGTTACATTTACAATAAGAGGAAATAAAGTTAAAAAAATGCGATTATAATATATCTGCCCAGTAAATGCAGCAAAAGCAGCATTCGATTCTACTGCTTCATGAATCAAAAATTGCCTTGAGGAATAAAGCTTTGATTACAACGCAGGAGGAACATCGTCTGAAATCGTTGGATGCTGCAAATGCAATTGAAATGCAGATTCTCAGCTGCTCACATTGTTCCAGTGGGAAGGAGGACATGTCTACTTTCATTGAGTAGTATCGTGTGAAGTGGAATTTGTGCGAGTATGTGGATGCCGCAGTTATTTGTTCATTCAACTAGATGGCAGTGTGAACCTGGGATGAATTTTGATGACGTCGGCTGAAGGAGGAATGACCTTCCAGAGCGTGAGCACCCTTCACTGCCAGAGGCTTGTTACAGGAACAAACCCAACACTCAGCTTCTTCTGCAACTCCAACAGCAAGGCTGGTCTGTGCTAGACGTCAAACGTGCATTATTGTCGCTATTTACTTGTGTAAATGTAACAATTGCCTCCAGTTCCTCAACAGAACCACGTGGACAATTGATTTTGCTGCTGGTGTTACAATCTGATAATGTTCCGAATTTGCAGAATCTTCCTGATGTTTTCCACTCTGACTTCGAGGGATGTGACTGGAGAAGGTGATGTAACGCAACTTCCGTCGTGGATGGTTGTTCATGAAGTGGGAATTGTGTCCATGAATTGCTCCACTGCCACTATGTCGAAAGCAATGTATTGGTACAGACAGGTCCAGAATCAGCCACCCCAGCATCTGGTGATGGCCAAAAGGGAAAATGATCAGCCCGAAAGGATCACTGCTTCAATCAGTGGAGGCTACAAACTCAGTACACTGACTGTGAAAGACGCCAGACTTAATGACACTGCAATCTATCTCTGTGCAATGAAGGCACAGTGTAACAAACAGAGGGAGAGCGCGTACTAAAACCAGCATAGAGTGGGAGTTCCAGTATGGTGATTTTGAAGTTTCAGTGTTAATAATTCTTGGCGCCAAAATCTGTGATAATGGAAATATGAGCAAAGCACACCAGAATGCATGCAGCATGTAAATTTAAAGTTGTTCAGAAGTGAAGACAGTTGGGGATGCAGATGGAGGTGGAAGAAGTATATGTTTGCAAACCTGAATGTGTGATGGAGAAAAAGAAAAGTGGAGAGATACTTTAGTAATGCTTGAAGCGGGTAGAATGATGAGAAACGGTTGAAGAAGACATGGAAGAAAGTGAAACCTAGCAAGCATTGTGTTAAAGATCAGGTCAAATCACAGTTGAAGGAAACATGAACAAAGAATAGTGGCAAGTCCTGTAACGCTATCTTAACTTCACCGAAACTCCCACTGTCTGCCTCGTGCGGATTTTAATGATTAAAAACTCAATCGGACACAATTCAGAAATGCAGCAGCAACATGAGCAGGTCACTGACGAGGATTAATGCGGGGAGTAACATATACTTCCTGTCTCCCGAAATCCTGCCCATCATCTACAAGGCCCACCTCAGTATTGTGATGGAATACTCCCCAATTATCTGGATGAGTCCAGCTCCAACAAGTATTTAGATTCTTGACACCATCTAGTACAAAGCAGCCCGGTTGACTGGCACAGCATTCACTTGTTCAAAAACCGATAATTCCGTCCCCCCAATGGCATTGTAGGTCGAACCCAGAGCAGGTAAACTGCAGCAGTTTAATAAGGCACCTCACCTCCACCTTCCCAAGGACAATTTGGGACAGGTAGTTAATGCTGGCCAGACAGCATTGCCTACATCCTACCAATAAAAACATTTAAAAAAGGTCAATATATACACATCTAAACATTGAATCCCTGCAGTGTGTATGCACGCCATTCGGCCCATCGAGAGCACACCAAGCATCTGAAGAAAATCACATCTAGACCCTACCTCCCCCTGCAACTCGGACGTCTCAGTTACCTAAGTTGCCCGCCTTTGGACTGTGTGAGGAAACCAGAACACCCATAGGAAATCCGTGCAGATTTTGGGCGAAAGTGCACCCTCCATCATGACAGCTCCCTGAGACTAAAATCGAACGTGTGACTTTGGTTTTATGAAATGCCAGTGCTTACCACTGAGCCACCGTGCCATCATCTTGAAAATGGCCGTTGAAAATTCACGATTTGCTTTTCCTTCCACTCATGAATTGTTTATTACTTTTTTGAAAATTTGCTGGAGATCTCGCCAGAGTATGGTACAGTGACAGTCTTTGAAACAGTCTGTGACTTTGTCTTCCAAGAAACTCTTTAAGTCACAGTCATTACCAATTGCCATGCTACTTATTTTTGTGTCACTTGTAAACCTGGCAAACTTACACTGACATTAGTCAGGATTTGGAATTTACATCCGCATGCACCTCTGTCCTTTCACCATGCCCATTCAAATGAGGGAGACTTTAACAGAATGTCTTTCTTTTCGGTGAGAAATCAGTTAGCCTTGTATAATCTGAGACAATGTGGCGGGGAGCCGTGTGTTTGATGGACTGCATTGTATTTGATACTCATGCAGGAGTTATGTTTACGATGGCACAAAGTAAAATTAATGAAAGGCACTTGCAGTGTATCATACCAGGAAATGCTTCAGAAGCAACATTCAATTGTACTGTTACAGTGCTTTTTTAAAATTTTATTTATTTGTTTCCTCACTATTATATCAGAATCTCCCAGACCCACTGGTCCTCCGCATCAGCTAATGGGATTGTCGAAGACTGAGACCAGCTTTGTTACCTGAGACTCCACAGATCTCATACTCGAACAGGATGAATTATTTCCCATTTGTATAAATGCTGACAGAAACAATAATCGATATGGGACAACTTTTGGTTTAATCTCTGTCCATACCATGTTTATAGCTGAACAAATTTACTTTTCTCTTGAAATAACTGCACAGAGACAAACATTTCGTCAGCAAGTCACCCTTCATTTATATGTGGACAGGACACTGGCCATGGATAGCCTGTTTGGAGTCTGTTCCTGAAGTGAGGCGACTCAAAATCTGGTACTTGTACCTATTGCCCAGGGCTCCATCGATTTAACAGTCCCATTGAAGGATCTCATAGTCAATAAGATCCACCTGATTCTAATCACTCCAGTTGGTGAAACAAAAATAACAAAGAGCTGCAGTTGCTGGAAATCCAATACAAAAACAAACAACCAGAGAATCACGCAGGTCTGACAGCAACTGTGATGAGAAAACCGAGTGAACCTTCCGGATCCAGTAACCCGTATTCTGAACTTTGTTAGTTTATCACATCAGTCATAATATGACGTGGGGCTCAATCGAGCTCGAAGCTGATTGGCTCATCTGAAGAACAAAGGAGCCTGGTACTCATTGGCTTTCACACGATGCCTTTGCCAACAATGGTCCAACGAGCAGAGGTCCGGAAATTACTCAACCTGAATTACCCAACTCCTGACGAGAACCATTTTAGCTTCAGCCAGTTGTGTGCACATTCACCGTGAACTCTCTGCAAACATGTTGCCAGGAGCTCTGGGTTTCCTCTTCACAACTGCAGCTCTTCTAACTGGTAGGTTAAACACCTGTCTATGTCTGTGCTTCAGCTCTTTGCTGAGAATTGAATTGTATTCAATCACTTTGCGCAACATAGAAGCAACAATACATTCTCCCAAAAAAAAAACTGGATCTAAAAGTGCCCCAACAATGAGCAAAGTCTGACAGAAATGAGCGAATATAAATGAGCCAATAGCAGTGGAAGAGTTCGGCTCGAAATGCAGACAGGTCTAAGGCAATTCAGATGATTTTAGCGAGGGGAGAGTTTTATATCCACCGACGGTTTTCATGTTTCACTACAGGTTTCGCGACATGTAATGGGGAATGATCACGACATATGGAATGTAATCTAGTTTGAGTTCCCTCATTTATTTCTCTGTTTATTAATGAAGGTACATGTGCGAATTCTGGACGTTCAGTATATTGTCGTGCCTTTTTTAATTTTGTATAACTCCTGGCTCTTACAGGACGTTGTCGTAGTGATTCTATCTCACAAACACTGGCTGCAATCAAACTGAAAGAGGGGGACGGTGTGCTGTTGTTCTGTAATTACACTACAATAAGCAGCAATCCTGACCTGTACTGGTACCGTCAAACGTCCAACGGATCCGTGCAGTTTCTGCTACACAAAAACCAATACAGCGAGAAAACGGGGAGTTTTCCACTGGGCCGGCTTTCCTGGAATTTTGATCCTGTGAACCGCACTATCAAGCTGAATGTGTTGAGTACAGAACTAACAGACTCCGCAGTGTATTACTGCGCACTGAGTTCCACAGAGAATGAGAACATGCCTGACCCTGTACAAAAACTCTAAGAGCATCTCTGTATATGATTGTGTGTTCAGCGAACAGTGAGATCCGGAGTATATCTGAAGCGATTCTTGAGCTCACAATGATATCTGATACTTGACATTCGGACACAAATCTTTACTTATTATAAATCCAATATTGAAATAAACGAATAGTATCGTGAATGTAAAGCAAATAAAATTATTTTGTGCATTTGATGGCGTTAGAAAATGCTGTGACAGCGATGGGCTGCGATTGAAAATTCAACAGCTCGATTTGATCCAGCAAAGTGCTCCAGTAAAATGGAACTGCAGCATTCAGTTTGAGAGACGATAACTTGCAACAAGATTCTAATAATGAAAGATTGGAATAATCTGAACAATGGCAAACATATTGTGCATTATTGAGTACTGTCCCTGTCAATTCACGTTAACCATTCCAGAATGGCATGTTATCGATTCACGGGTCAAGGATAACGCTGACATGTTTTAAATTATTAAGATTTAGGTCGGATGTAACTCACGTCTGAACCACACTAACCAATTAAAAGTATTGAGTAGCGGTTGCCTAATGAGTCAGAGCCGCCAGTAAAAGTCTCAGTCACATGACGTTTCTGTTGTTAGGCTGGACGGAAATGAACACTTCTAATCCTCTCAGCAAATTTCTTAATTCTTTGTCAGCAAATCACATCTGGATATTTAATCTGTGTATAGACAATCGGGTTGCTCTTATCCTTATGGAGACAACTGAGAAATACAAAGTCCTATTTTGGTAGCTCGTCACAAAAATTAAATTTCCTGAATTTGGGCATTCGATCCAATAAAGTGTGATTCTGCACAATAGAGGATGAACGTGGGACTTGTCATCCATCAGGAGTTAGTACATTCTGCCAATCAGCATAACCCTGTTGTTATGGAAAAAGTGAAACCTTTCGATCAGATCACACGTGAGACGAAATATTGAGAAGTGGACAGTCACACTGTCCTTCCAATCCTATGCATGGCATTGAAGTTTGAAAAGGTTCAATTTGTCGTCTTGGGTTTCATTCTGAAGAAAGTGTAATTGTCATTATTTAATGTTGATCATCAGACGTGCTGCATGAAAGAACAGAGCAGGATCTGCTTTGAGTCGCTGAGCTTCAGCGATGTACATCACCCATAGAAAATGTCGTTCAACTCGTCGTATTCCAGAAGCCTGGGTAGATTTGACCAGATGTTCCTCGTCGAATTTGTTCAAGCTGTTGACTTCAAAAGACTCGCACTAGACATGAAGGCGCATTTCACGAGATTGGATTATAAAATGGAGGAAAAATTGTGAATGAAGAGAGAGAATGTTTCAACAGGGAAAGAGATGATAATGATGCAGCCATATTGGAACAAATACGGGTTGCTCGAAGACGTAGTCTGAAGGCAGGCTCATGATGCAGCTCAGGGCGAAAACCACTCCAATGAACAGTGATACAGTTTTCTCGGAACAGTACCTGGTCTTCAGAGTCACGAAATGGCCGATGGTGAATACCAATCAGCCAGACTGAGCCATTCCGGCTGGCTTAGATGATCATGGTGTTGACTGCCCAGACAGTAATCGCGGACTTGGCGCTGTGTCAGAATTAAATGCCGCTGATCTGAATCAGGATTTACCCAGTGGTGATCTCAAGAAAATCGCTCACTGCTATCCCCACCAAGTAAAAGTTGGTGCACCCACAGAGTACGCACAATCCCCGTAATAGTATAAAGATCGCCAGCAGGTTGGCTAGCGAAAGTGGCAAGAATTTTGAAACTGATTTGAGTAATCACTAGATACACTTGTAATCTGTAAAATAATGACACATGTGAAATAATTTTCTTCGGGATCATCATGTCATCTGTGCATAAAAATATTGAACGCAATGATAGTGCATTATTCCAGACAACAGCAAAAACAGCTGGTTGACGTTGCCAGCATTGTAATAAAATTTAATTTTGTGCAGTTAATCCGAATATTATTCAGGCAATGTCACACATTAAAATTCACAAACCAATAATCTAATAACTAATTGTTCTTTAATTGCTCAAAATAACAGTTTGCTGTGCATTGCAAACGCGTGAAATTTAGTACATCTCAATATTTTGGATATACATAGTGATCTGGGCTGAGTTTCCTTCAGAGTTGACTATCAGAGATAAAAAAAAAAGACGATCGTGAAAATTAATAGAAACTACTTGGGTGAACTTCAAAGCAAATCGTTAGAATGTGTTACCGACCAAGGGACACCAGTAGTAGCAAGTGCTAAATAATACAGGGCATTGAACGAGACATTCGCTGGGCCATGCATCACTTGTTGTAAACTAATCGAAATTTCAAAACTCCTCGGTTGAGCTCCGTGACATAAACAAAAAGGTCTCTAATTTATATAATTTCAGAGTCGGGAGAGTGTCAATTACATTCGAACATATAACTTAGTTTCTGGTCCGGTGTCATGCCTGCTATGTAACATTGGAATATTGCACAATTGCACACACGTAAAACGAGAACAGCAACCTGCAAATTCTGAAGCCCCCATCCACGTGTTTTGATTACTCCATCAAAGAGTTCTTATTTCAAAATGTGAGCTTAGGTCTAATTTGAAGGACATCTCAGTCCTTCTCTGCATTTTTACCAATTGTTTCTATCTTTAGTTGTGAAATTATTGAATGATTTTCCTTCGCCAGTTTTGCTGTCTGAACATTCGGCTACAAATAAATTTCAAAAATTTGAAGTGTCTGTTTATCTATAATGAATGATATCTGAGGAGGAGTCCAGAGCATGAAAATCTTTTGGATGCCGAGAACAGAAAACTTCTTACATTGAAGGTTGATAAATTCCTGGACCAAATGGGGTCCATTCAAGATTCTTGCTTGATATGGCTGGATAGACAATGAGTGCATTGCTGGTTATCGTCGGAAATTCGAGAAGTTGTGGAAAGGGTCCGGAGGATTATAAAAAAGTGATACTAATCCAACTATTTAAGAAGGGCTGGATCAGAAAACAGGGAGCAGAGTACTGTTGAATGCCAATTATAAGGAATTACCAGGTCATATAATGAAGAAGACGATAAATAGACATTTCGAAACAATGATATGTTTGAGATGAGTTAATACGGAGTCACAAAAGGGAAGGAATATTTGGCAAACCCTCTGGAATTCGTTTTGTGGATGCTAATTAGAGCATCGATAATAGACAACCAGCAGATGTGATGGTGTTTTCGTTATTTTGAAAGTTTTTGATAACATTCCATGCAGGAAGTCGGTAAATCTATTCGAGAATACGAGATTGATGTTAAGTTGTGGTAATGAATTAATAAGGAGAACTCAAATTTTAGAAAGGAATGGATTATTCTCAGGATGGCTGAATGTTATTAGTTGGAGTGCCCCAAGAATCTGAGACATAGATCGTGGCAATTTATATAATGATAGTCTCAATCATAGTTATTGAAAAATTATTGATGCCATGAAATGGGAAATTTGGTTTTGCTGAAGCATGTATTCTCATTTACTTGAATTCAGATGCTGAAAAATGAAGTTCTGATGTAGAAACGAGGGAAGGACATAATGTTGTTGTTACAATGTTCAATATTCCGAGGGGTTCAACTGGAGAATAAATGTAAAACCTACACACTCAACAATAAAAAGAACACACATTCCTGAAGACACAGTTCAAACACAGGTATTGGGTTATGGGTCTTCTTGAAGATCACGTTACTCTGCGGAACATCGTGAACTAGATGGATGGAGAGATAAGACAGCTCTAAGAAATGAAATAATGGCAAACAGGGCGACAGAGCTGAAGGAAAACTGGAAGGAATGCTGTGAGTAAGGAATGAAGAGATTGGAAAATGATATCAACAGCAAGACAATGGGGAAAATACATGAATAAACAAATACGAACTGTATGAGACCAGTGAGAGTTGGAGGAAGTGTGGGTGGATACAAATCATAAATTCGCTTCATGTCCAGAAGGAAATAATTTGCAATACTTCCGCATTCTCTCAGGCTATGCTTCAGGTATCTGTACAGCAGGAGTGTAGTCCTTATGCCCCTTTCAGAGTGGGGCTTCTTTTCATCAGATTTCTTTATCGAAGGTAGATGGTAGTAGTGAACGCTAGGCCACTCTGCTGGGAAAGAAACAAAATGAAGCAAACTAACAAAAGTTCAAAAATATTGCATCGATATTGACGTCTTTGAGACTAAACTTCAATGAAGTCCTAAGACCACATTCACGATTCTGTTGTCCTTTGTGAACTCTACATTTTATTACACCCCTGCACAGCACATGCTGTAGATTCGTTTAATCAGTGAATGTAGGTTTATATTACAACATGTCTTCGAAATACAACCACAAAGTAATTCATATTTAGATAGTGTAATGAAAGCTGTGCAGAGAGGCATTTTACCACACTATGTTGAACGAATCATCCTGTGGGCGACACGGTGGCACAGTGGTGAGCACTACTGCCTCACAGCGCCTGAGACCCGGGTCCAATTCCCGACTCAGGCGACAGACTGTGTGGAGTTTGCGCATTCTCCCCGTTTCTGCATGGGTTTGCTCCGGTTTCCTCCCACAATCCAAAGATGTGCGGGTCAGGTGAATTGGCCACGCTAAATTGCCCGTAGTGTTAGGTAAGGGGTATGGGTGGGTTGCGCTTCGGCGGGTCGGTGTGGACTTGTTGGGCTGAAGGGCCTGTTTCCACACTGTAAATAATCTAATCCTACAATGGACCAAATTCCAGTTTACTGAATTGGGTTTGAACGCAATCTGTGACAATATTACTGTTCAATGTTCATGCATTGTGATTCAACGCAGTTCTCAGTTCTCATAGACCATTTTTCTGTAAGTTTGCTGCAGATATTATTTCATGATGTATTATACAGACTGAAGATCTGTTGAAGTGCTTTAATATCAAAGAGTTGCAGTTTGGGAAAATTCTATTGAATCCTGGAAAGATAAGGAATAAACTTCTGGAAATACACGAATAAGCCATCGATTTTCTCGAACATCAGTGACTTACCAGGGGCACCGATAGCAGCGGGAATTGAGGAGAAAATGACAAAGAATGGGGCAATGACTGGCTCGTGCATCTTCGTTCAGGAACTGCAGGAGCTGCTGTCGCCATAGAGGCTTGCTCTGCGACACATTCAAATGGATCCTCATTTATTCAGATAAACAGTCACAACAGGGACAAATAAGTCACAGTATGCACCTTACTTACATTTCGCTGAACAAAGAGATTACCTCACTACTCATGCCTTCCATTGGTGAATGATTGCATTTCCCTTTGGGGACAGGCTCACTGTAATTTCTTTGGTTCCTCGAACTTCACAAAATATGATGTTAAGTCTTCAGTTTGTGAATCCGCTGATAGCAAACACTGAATTCAGTCCCATCTCAAAACTTTCTTTCTGCTTCGCAATTCTGCGATTTTGTTGAATAATCTGCATTTCAAACGTCAATTTACTTCTTCGTTTGCGTTCATTTATTCAATTTTTCATGCCTAATACATTTAACCTGCTTCAACATTTCCATAAAATTACAGTTCAACTTTTGGAAAACACAGTTAACAAACGAGGGACCATAACATTGTGGAGATCATCAAATGCAAATTTTGGTAACGTTGAATCTGAAAAATTCTTCATTTGATCAGATAAATCAGAAGTTCAAGAATGGTGTTCAAATTCTGAAGTTCTGCTGGGGACTTCTGTTGCAGAAACAGTTGACAATTTTCAATATTTAACGTAACAGGAAAACAACAGATGAATGAGTATTAGAAGATGACATAAAAGTATGGTGCCAAGTTCATTGGCAACAAAGGCTTGGTTATTGTATTGCAGAAAGGGTCATATGCTAGTGAATTGGAAAATGAGATAAAACCACTTGCAGTCTTCAGATGGACAAACGTTGTGAAAATGTAAAAGAGACATATCACATTTCAGCCACAATTAAGACAACTCAAGGTTCCAAACGATCTTTCACACGTTCGAAACAGTAAATAGCATTTGAATGCATAGTGCCATCAACTCACTCTTGAGAAACCACAATTAAGTTGGAACCTTGTTTAATAGAAGCAGAGACGTAGTGTAGCTTATGATAAACAGAGACAGGGTGGAACGCAATGTCAACAAAAAGTGACAGAAATTATGTCGTGAAACTAAGCATAAACAATAACACAGCTATGATAGATAGTATTAGCTGACACACTGTCCAGTCTCTTGGAAATAAATAGGTGGGCAGTTTGATCAATAACTGTGAACAGAGACAGGAGCTGATTCGGTCAACATTGCAATTGCACAACCAGTCATAGGATCATGTGCATTTAACAACTGCGTGCTCGGTCTGTTCATAAAAGAGGCACATACTAGACACATCACAACCATGGCCTAGTGAAACTGTAAGAGTTACAGAGCGTACTTAGATGTAAATTAAGTCAGATAGAGCACGGTGTCCTTTGACGTTATAACTATAGCATAACCATTAGCTCCAATGGGGAAACATGCTATGATTAAAGAGATCGAGCTCGTAAAATAAAATTTAGTAACTGGGGTAGCACTAAGGGAGCCATAACCACGGAGCATAGAATCATCGAGGCGCACAGCACAGAAACAAACCGTTCCATCCAACTCGTCCATGCCGACCAGATATACTTGAAAACTGTTCCGTCAAAGCTTTCCAGTACAGCTACCGTGGGTCAAATAATTACAAATTTAATTTAAAAGCTGTGTGCAGCAGGCCAAAGAAATGGTGATCTTCTCCAATCTGACTCCTTAAAGATGTATAATGGTCTTGAGACTACATAGATTAGAGTTACTGTTTATTAATAAATTAACAAAAATGTTTTAAAGGTTATCAGAACTTAAGACAGGCTATATGTCTCCCCAAACGTCGCGCTGCTAACTTCAGAATAAACATAACCATTTACTAACTGCATTTGTAAAACTCAGTAAGGAGGTGTTGGTTCCATTGAGAATCAATGTTCTCCTTGCAAGATCAGTCAGGTTTAACCAAGCCAGTTAACTTCAACCACACTTTTCTTCAGGTATTCTTGGAGCAAGGAAAGCTATGCCTCTCACTCCTTTCAGAAGAATTTCCGCGCGTGTTGATATATTTATAATTAAAATAAGAGCAATTATAGTGGACAGCTGGTCCTCTCTCCCATTTTGAAAAAGTTGTTAAATATTAAATTTATTTTAATTCTGCATTTTCTACAAAGAAAAGAAATGTCATTTCATTGCTGTGTAGGAAAATGGTGTCAGTAAAGGTTATTTTGATGAGGACTGGCCATTAGCCTTGGAAAGATTATAATGAGCATGTGCTATTCAAGAAATGATCAAGTTTTTCTTTTTCTGAATTATTTACTGCAAGTATCTTAGATCAATCAAACAGAAGTTTCATTAGCAAGGAAATATTAATGACACAGATATTTGAGATAGTTTAAAAAAACTCTTGACAAGGGAAAGTGGATCTAGTGTACATTTTAAATTTTAGCTTGAATTCAGAAATCAGAGAAAAAACGTTTGAGATATACAGTTTGGCTAAATTGGAAGGTTCAATGTTTGTATTAATTGAGAATAGAAATTAAAGTGACATTATGTTTTGCGATATTCTGATGTTGAGAGTGGAGCAAACGATTTGTCAATAAATCCAAATAAAAGACTTGAGAAGATGTGAAAAAAAATCCCGAGGATTCAGGGCACTGCAGAGAATTGCAGAACTGCCATCAAAATTGGTTGAATTTATAATAATAAAATGCTCAGGAAGAAAATGATTGCTATCTGCTACTTTTCAATATAAATTACATTGTTACTAAGGCATGCCTACACAGGCATGTTGGCTCAGTGATTGCACTGTTGCTTTATAGCGCCAAGGATTAGGGTTCGATTGCCGCTGTGGAGTTTTCGCATTCTCTTTATGTCTGCTTGCCTTTCGTACCACAATCCAAAGATGTGTATGTCAGGTGAATTGGCCGTGCTATATTGTCCAGAGTGTTAGGTGCATTAGTCAGGGGTAAATGTAGGGTACGGGAAAGGCTCTGTGTGAGTTAGTCTTCGAAGGGCCGGTGTGGACTTATTGGGGCTTAGGGTCTGTTTCAAAAACTGTCGGGAATCTAATCTAATACGTTATCGTTGGTTGTGCACGAAAGTAAAAGTTAGAAGGGCAGTCGAGCCTTGTGTGGTATTTGGTATGATGGTAGGTGATCTCCTCAGTGAGATTTTAGAAATTCGATGTCAGCCAGTAAAAATGCATTAATTTAATGAGCACTGACTCTACAAAAGTTCATACCCTGCATAATATAGCTATATTTTGGGGCTGAAGAAAAGTTTGAATAGGTTGTATCACGCTTCTCCAGAAAACATGGAACCAGAAGGTGACTGAACAGGGATGTTTTAGATGATGCCCTGGTGAAATGAACTGAATTCAGAAAATAGTTCTGATTCGTGACTCCGTGACAAACTACACTAGAACAACAAATGGAGATATTAAGGCAAATGCGTCCATGCAAACGCATATTAGAACAGAATACAAACACTCATACAAGCAGTAGATGGAACAGGGAAGCGAAAGAATGACGAAAGGAAGAGGTACTTGCGTAATTCCAACTGTTAATATATCATTCAGTGTAAAGTGGAGAGAGGTTCATGTGATGGGCATACATTTGAGGGGTCAAATTAGGTCAATGTCCTGAACCTGCTCTGCAGGTTGTTAATAACATAAAGTTCAGAGAATGCTCGGCCCCCACAAGATGGGAAACAATCGAACAATTGATTGGAGGGAATTGGGATTGTCATATATGCTGAAGAGAAAACTCCTACTGAGTAACAGTAAAACCGCAGCTGAATCTATACAAACTGAAACCAACCGACAACTTAGAGACTTTGGAACAATCTCCCACGATGGCACAATCCACAAATAGAACAAAGTACTTGAAGAAAATAAAAGAAACTAACCGTGAAAATTCAAAATAATTTGAAATCGATGATATCGAGCCTCCTTTTCACCAACACTAGAAAAAAAAACAGAGCATTACCCGATTCCTCAAAATCACTGATCTCTGACAGTCGATGTTCAATTTATGTGGTTTTATACTTTTGGTTAAACGTTCCTGTGTGCAGTTCCTGAGAGAACCCAGATGGGTATGTCTCAGAAACATGCTTTTTGGAAATGAAACATGCCACTGATGTCTGAATGTATATTTGGAATTAAGTTTCTTCAGAAAAGATTATAAACTGAAAACTGAAATCAAGAACTCACACAGTAGAGAGGAATGTTACTCGATATGCATGCCAATCCTGACCCATGAAGCTGGAGACCAAATAGTCCTCAAACCTTTGCTGTTTCCCAACTGTCCAACACGCATTTCCTGTTCGAATAATAATTCAATTAGAATACACGAGTTATTGACGAATTTGCTCATGCTGTTTACCTCTTGTGTGAAATGTAACACGCCATCTTCTTAACTGATTGATTTTGTATTAACAGTGTGTAAAGAAGAAACACGTTATGTTAGACGCTGGTTTACATAAAGCAATAATTCCTCCCGTGACCAGGATGTTTCCTTTATAAACAGTGCATTAACAAACAATCAGCACTAATTAATCGAGCAGATTCTGGATAAAGACAATCCCACTCAAACCCATCCAAGACCCCAGCTCGAAGTTCACCTCCTCAAGCCTCTGCTAACATGATTTTGTGCAGCTCTCTCTGCGCTCTGTGATGTTGGGTGTCTGTAACCCCATCGTGTTCAGCTTCTTGTGCGGGTTTCTCCGTGCTCTGTGTTACTGTGTCAATAACAATATACTCCACCCTGAGTAACATTTATTTGAAATCTTTCTCCGTGCTGTGTATCATTGTGTCTGTAATCACTCCACATTCAGGTATTTTAGAGCTGTCTCCGAGATCTGTGGCACTCTGTCTGTCATTCCCAGCATGTTCAGGTTTTTGTCCAGCTCTCTCCGTACTGTGTATCACTGTGCGGGCTGTGAGCCGACTCAGTGCACAGTAATACACAGCGGAGTCACTTAGTTGTGTTTGCGAGATCACTAACCAACTGATTTTCGACGTAGCATCAAGAGAAGCAGAGATTCTTCCGCCTGCAACATTTTCTTTATTCTGCTCTCCTGAGGTGTGTCTTTGAAGCATATATTTTGGAGGTTGGCCTGGCGACTGACAGTACCAGTAAACTGTGTACTGACAGATCCCTGAGTATTCACAGCTTAATGTAACGGTGTCACCAGCAGCAGAGGTTTGGAGTGGTGGACCCCGGGACACCAGGGAACCGAAACCTGTGGGATGACATTCAACACATATTCAGTCCCTGTTGAAATTGCAAATCACGGGAATTATTCTGTTCATTTTATTAATTTTAGATTTGAATATGTTATGTTTTATCAGAATGTAAACCAATGAGGCGATGAGGTGGCAATTATTTTACATATCTTCTTCTTGTGATGTGCAATACATTGCCAAAACGGCTGCTGGAAACCGAATCAACAGTAAAATTCAAATGGGTAATCGATTGCAGCTAAATCAGGCAAAAAGTGCAGGGCTATGTGGAGAACGTAAGTGCAGTAGGAACAATTACAAAGGATTCTGAGGAAGACAGCATCCACACATTTTGTTGTCCGACAAACTCGAGCGATCATCTTGTCGTCAGCTTGAAAGCTGGAGGGCATAAGGTGAAGGTGAAAGGAGAAAGATTTAAAAGGGACACAAATGACAGCTATTTTGCACAGTGCGTGGAGTGTATATGAAATGAATTACCAAGGAAGTCTAAGAGACAGGTATAGTGAAATCATTTAAAAGTCGTTTGGAAATCTATGATGGGCAGACATGTTTAAATATATACAAGACAAACGCAGGCAAATGGAAAACTTTGGTTTGGGAAACCTGATAATTTGTTTGATGCTATAACTCTATAATAAATTTCCAAACTTCACCACCCAAAATATAACCAAACGATGTTGTGGCACCACGCAGAGTAGGATGCAAAATAAACGACGGGTTTGATTAGCACTGGTTAGTTCAATCATTGTCTGCATGTTACTTCTGTTCATGAGAGTATACCCGATTTTTGATCCACTTTTATCCCCAATCGCGTCACTTTCTTCTCACAGCCTTCACAGCTGACGTGAAATATTTCAATTTTGTATCAATTGATTTCTGGTTTTCCTTCGTGCCTTTTTCTTTTCTTGCGATCATGGCAACCTGCACCAACGTCTCTCAGCAGTCTGTTTGGTTCTGTCTGTACTGTCTCTAGGGTGGTTTTACTGTTACACAAAGGAAACTAATTTTCAGAATTCCCTCAATTGCAATGACTTTCATTGGATTATTGTTTTCTGAGTGGAAATCTTTTCAGTTTTGCAGTAAAAATGAAGACAGGGGCATTCAGCCAAACTGATTTATTGCTGCTCGTTTATGCCAACGTTCACTTATGCCTGAAATCTAATTCACATTGTCCATTGAAAACAGTGTGTTGGTGTATTCCATTCTCCTCCCTGTGTTTTCAAAACCTTCTATAAATGACTCAATACAATGTGCTCGAACTACTCTGGTGGCAAGTTCCACATTTTGCACATTTCTTCACCTTCGTTACTTTATTTGTTCTGATAGTGGCCGATTGCTCTGATCTCAGTCTCATCCATCCCAGTTTCGAGGCCATTGTACTTAAGATTTTCATGAAGTCTCTTCGTACTTCGCTGCTCCTAATGCAAAACAGAACCAGCGAAAGCAGTTCACGCTTGGGTCTCCACTGCTTTCTGAGATACAAAATGCCACTGATTCAAGACAATCGATCGTCTGAAAATCTTTCTGCTCTTCGTCGTCCGATCTGCTGACCACTAATTGCAAATTGTGACTGTTGGATGGACATTTCTGTCTGGAGAAAATTATATCGCTACATCTACCCCTTAATAATTCTACATGTTCAAATTAATCACTCTGCTTGTTTTAAACGGTAGGCAATGGCGCTTACACTTCAGAATATCTTCACAAAATACAGTAACGCTATCTCAAGTGAATGTCGAGTGAATATTAGCTTTACTTGTTCGAAAACAAATTAATTCATTCTCAAGTAAGGAGAACAAATTTCTAACGAGCATTTCAGAGTAGAAAACATTCCATCCCTTCGCTTCATATAACTCATACAACATCCTGATGAGGGGGTTTAATTTGAATGATGCCCCAGAAATTGTCACGTATTCCTTTTGATGAATTGTTACTTGCTGTTTCTAAATGAGCATTCTTCAGTTTGAGCTGGTTCCGATAATTACCTTCATTACAGCAAAACGACGTCTGAAAACACCGACATTAAATGAACCAAACATCTTTACATTTTCACGTTCAATTTCAGGCAATTAAAATGGAAATATGATTGGTTAAACGAATGCATATATGAAATGAATTGAGAAGAAATGGTAACTCGGTCATTCCTGAGTCCCATTCCTCAAATAGGATAACTCATCTTGACGTACAGCCAGATACTTTCTACCTGAGGTTCGCCAAGTAATATTCCTGACTTTCTCGTGGGTGAAATGTTTTCATTGAACGTTTGGAATTCGGGCTTGAATCTCTGCCTGGTGCAAAGCTCTGAAAGCTTGCTTCTGTGACCTAAGCAACAAAAAGAGCTCCCTCGGTCACAGGTAACTCCTGGAATGGATCCCAGACAGTCAGTCCTCTTTATTCATTAAATCACCTGTTCGCCATGTTTTTGGTGTCCCGTTATTTACCGGTTTGACGATTGATACCACAAGTACAGTGAAACCGTTGACTCAGGACCAGGTGCCATTCATTTTTTTCGCATGTGGAAACCAGGACCTGACACGTATATTCTGCTGACAAGCAACTCCGACATTGGACCAGAAGCGATTCCTTCTAAAATATTTGTTAACTTTCTTTACATTTAAGCTGATAACAATGAATCGATCATTCAGCAACATAATCAATAGCAAGATGGAATGCAGAGTCACTTACCAGCTGTGACAGTCACCGCCGTTCCGGATCCATCTACATCGTCATAATAACACAGCAATGCTCCATTAAGTCTCCTCTGCACAAGAACCAATGTTACATCAAAGCATCGAAACATCATCAACACGCTGCGTGACCAAGCTAATTATTCAAGCGATTTATATAAATAAGCGATATTCTCCGTGTCCAAATTCCCTTTGGCTCAAGCTCATCTCTTGTTCTTCTGTCAAATGGCACAGGAATACAAGAGGTGGACGTTCACTTCATACCAGCGAAGAAGAATCGAGTAAGCAAATTAGTTCTTGACGGGAATTGTAAAGATATCAACCTGCATTACAGTGAAGTGAACTTCAAGCTGACAATTGAGTGTTGGGGCTGGAGAATTTATACTTTACTTGTAAAGAAGTTTGTGATCGGGCTTCTTTCACTGTGCCTTGTTCCAAAATGTCACAGTGGTATATTTCTGTGTAAAAATTGACAGGATTTGTTGAGATTTTGGGCATTACAGCTGAACGTTTTTTCCTGATTTCAGCTGTTAGAACAGGACTCCGATTCACGTCAGTATCCTTTAACAGTGATCAGTCATTCCCAACATCCACTCACGCACACCAGACTTGACAAAGATATCGCCATTCCAAGACACATGGTAATTGCAAAACATAGAATGTTTTTAACATTAATCCAGTCTAATTGCAAATTGCACTGCGAGGCAGCGGCTGTGAGGCCGAAATGTGGGAATGTCTGTGCAGATTGGCTATTTTTTTCAATATCTTTTTGCAAAAATCTCCAATGAGAGTTTTTGTGGTACGGAAACCATAGTCCATCACTGTGTGTGCCATCCCAGAGCTTTGCAGTAATAGGTGGCGGTGTCTTCAACTCTGACATCCCGAATTTCCAATGAAAATGTCTTTTGTGCTTTATCTGTGGACACAACGAATCTCCCGCCACCGGAGATCCGCTCCCATTCCGCAGCTGGCCGCGTTTGTCTGAAGAAATGTCCACTCTCAAAATATTGATAAGAATAACGATATTTAAAAACACAGTTGATGGTGAGAGACTGACACTCCTTCTTATTAATTGCGACTGGGCTCTGTGTCACTGACTGACTGAAATAACCTGAAAATTGAACAGAGAGAAGTGAGCGATCATTAGAACTGACCCAAACAACGCAATTAACACTGCAGGTCCTGAATGAAATGCGGATGAATTCGGCAACAGTGTGGTTTGAAATTCTCAATGTTAATTTTTGTGATCGATACTCACAGGGTAAACAGACACACAAGATTAAACCAAATAGGTTACTCATATTTCCCGGATTGGGAGCTTATAGTTAGATGATAGTTAGGGGAATGACAGATTACTCTGGACTTTTGAATCGTGACCTGGCCTGAAGTACTTTGGATGAAGGGAGTGGATTTGTGCGCTGCAGTGTCCATGAGGTGATTGATGGACGAAGTGGATTCAAGATCTGTGGGCGTGCATTGTCTGAGTAAGCTGTAGGTTTGAGGAGGGAACCTACAGTTTTATGACATTTCACCAGTTCTGTGAACTAGGTATGTAATCTCCTCCCACATTAGCCGAATGCACAAGGGTGGGTGTGGGTTTGAAGTTGGGGACATTTCTTTCTGTCAATGATCGCTGCATTCCTTTTTAGTCCTGCAGTAATGAGCTGGGTACTCTGCCCATATTCTTACTTCGTCATATGTGTTGACCAAAGAATGTGGAGCGATGATGCTGGAAGAAACAAAAATAACCTTCCCCACTCCACTGTCCCCAGCATTACTTTTGTTACCTACCTGCCCCGTTCTCTACCTCTTGTTAATTCAACATTTCTCGTGATGATTTAATGCTGAGCACCTTCGTGGGACGCCGGTCACACATCTGATCAGGAAAAGTGAACCTTCAATCCAGTGGCTTCCCTCAGTCTTGCAACTGAGTTCCGGATGACAAAATGATATTATCCAGTGAGAATGTTGTTGTGAACATATATATTGTCGTTGATGAACTGATTTTCACAGACATTTAAAAAATCAGTTTCTGCAACAGTCCTTTCTGACTGCTGTCATAATTTAATGCGAGAAAGATTTTCCATGTTTGATTCGGATTATCGTGCATTCTTGTAAACTGTAGAGAATGCAGTCTTAACCTCCTTTCGAGACAATCCGATTATTGCAACAATCAGTCTGATGAGGCATTGTTGCTTTCCTTCTCTGGACTCGGATTTATTTTTGGTGGTGGAATGTGGACATTCTGAAGAAGTTTCATCTCAGATTTTACCAATAACTAATTATGTGAATGTTTTGAATGTTCCCATTTCTGTTCTTTTCAGGTTTTACTGTTACTGTGTTTTTGTTTGTTTCTCCTTAAATCTCTGCTAAAGCTTGTTCTGGGTGTAACACTGAGACGCAGTGAATTTTTAGCCTGTTAAAGTGAATCCCTGTCGACTGCACAGTTTGATTCGAATGATGCTCCATTTATAATATATCAATTCACAAGAAAACTTTAAGACCTATATTAAAAGTGAGACAGTAAAGCATGTTTTATTCCTAAATGCATCTCTAACATGAAGAAATGTTGCATTATGTATCAAGCGATTCAGTTGCCATTCTGTGCAGAATACGCATTGGTGGTATCAAAGAGAGAATCCGCTAAACACTTGCTGAAACTGTGGAAGAGATTCACTCAGTCATCACCCTGCTGAAACATAAGCAAGTGCACACTGGGGAGAATCTGGTTACATACCTTTCTGTCCAGTCTAAACTCCAGCAAATTTCCACGTCTCTTCATTTCTGGAGGACAGTGATTTGGAATTAGGAGTGTTTCTCTTTCACAGACGCTGCCAGACGTGTTGAGTTTCTAAAAACACTTTCTGGTTTTATTTGAGGTCTCCAGATCCGCAATTTTTTTTGTTTAGGTCATATTAGAACAGGTGATAGATAGTTTGGTCATGGAGGAATGGGTTTAGTGATGTATTTAAGGACGAATTGGATATATTGAGTAGGAACAGTTTCAGTACGAAATTCCAGAGTGTCTGTCATATGCAACTGAAAAAGTGGCCAACGTTGTTAAGCCATTTAATTCAAGAATGTATAATAGACCTGAATGAGATGAATTCAGATATTTTAGAAGGCTGTGCTTTTGCAGGAGATTACGTAGATAGGAATGGTGATAATCGGGAATGTAAACATGGTAGTGAATCTTAAAATGTAGTGGCTTCCAATTCCAGAAACGTCATAGTTTCGGGAATACATGTGTGCAATATAGGACTATGTAAGTTGAGCTAAAACAATTGGAATTATTTTCAGGGTCACTGACTTTGTAGACTTTTGTTGACATTGTGAGAACTTTTCAATTCTTCTTAATTTTTTTTGAGTTTCGACTGTACCATATTTAACGGCAGTGAATTGAACAGACAAAGGTCACTTGCTTGCCCCTCATGTCCTTCTAAACCTCCATCCACCTTTCATTAAAATATACTACCAGGTCATCGATACCTCCAGTAAAAAAATAAAAAAAATCAAGTCCATTCAGAAAAGTGTAAGCTCTTTCTTGGTGAAGACCATCCATACACAACATTGGTAATCATAGTCTGTGCGCAAAGAAACTGCGTGAATGTCTCTTCTCTCTGCAGTGTGAATCCGCTGATATGTCAGCACGTGTGATGACCCAATGAATCCCTTTCCATACTCAGCACGGATGATCGGCTTCTACTCAATGTGATTGCATCAATGAATTTCCAACTCAATCAGGTATTTGAACCTTTTCCCACAATTGCTCACGCAGGTGAAATTGAATTCGCCAGTCTGGATGATCTTTAGAACCCTTCTCAATACTCATGCATGTTCGTCTAATTGCACATTTATTAGTGAAATGACCATTGAAGAGATTTTGCTTGAAAGCTATGTTCACTTCTGCCATCTTTCAAAATTGTGGATCTGCTCCGAACATGTACTTACTCAATTGACCCAGAACAGTCCAAGTTTATCCTGGTTATCATTGAACTGTCACCCTCGTGCTTGTCAGAAGTACGTTATCCATGAGAATCTTAATTTCTTTCTCTGTTTTGTCGTCAACGTTGCTTTGGCGTTCCGACCACTGAATGCACCATTCGGGGAATATACCTTGAAAGTGTCAGAAGTATTTCTGCTTGAAAACAGGACAATTTGATTGCAAGTTATCTGGCTCCTATCCACTCATATCCATTGAAGTTGGGTTTCCATTTCCTGGATCTTATTCTTAGCTGCAGCCGTTGCCGACAGACGGAAGAAATGAACATTTGTCTTCCAACTTCCAAACAAATGGTGCTCAGAACATAATGGATTAAACGACTCTGTCAGATCTTGATGAGACAGAAGAGTTCAGATTCTCCGCCACCGAGTCTCTGCTTTAAACACAGTACACGAAAAAGCAATAAAGACCTTCAATACCAGTTCAGAATGGAAATTCAGAAATGATTAACATTTCACTTTAGTAAATGCAGGAGATCTGAAATGAAGGAGAAACCTAACACGTTCCACAGCATCTGTGGAGAGCAAATGCTAATTAACATTTCAAGTTCAACCTTCCGTATGTATTCATGGAAAATCTGCTTTTCTCTACAAAGATTCTGCCAGACATGACTTTCTTCTCACTTCCAGCCTTCCTGCAGTATTTCTCTTGGTTTGAAATTTCCGTGGGTAAATCCCCTGCAAAAAGATTTAATAAACCCCACCTCTGTCCATTTTGCAGAGATGTTCATGGCTTGCCACTCCACAATCAGGATTAATGTGCATACACGCTGTTTGCCGTTGCACCCCACCAACAAAAATGTCAACCTATATTCGTGGCTTGTGTTTGAGACACGCGGCACCACAGCTTCAGGCTAGTTCATTGTCAGTGCCCCTCCCGCCACCACCTCCAATGTCTTTCCCACATTCTGCTTTATTTCTCATTTCACGGAGACCAAGTAACCATTTTCCTGCAGCAGGTGCGGCCACGTTGGCCATGCCTCTTTCACAACACCGATGGTGAATGATCAAATCGGAATTGCACTGCTCATGATCCTATTGCCACGGTCTGGACATGGGCAGGAGATATTGCAAAATAAAAGGGTATGTTTTTGAATCTGATTCCACGGAACTTCTGGACATTCGCAGAAGTTTCGCTGTGTCTCTATTTGTGTGTGCGTCTGTGTGTGTGTGTATGTTTGTGTATGTGTCCATCTATGCCTGCAATGGGACAATCTTTGTCCGAGAGGGACGGTTGAATGAACGATTAAAACCTGATGAATCAGAGGCTCAGAATCTCTCTCTCCATCTTCATGTCTGTCAGTCCATTTCCTGTTTAAAGTAATGTAAAGCCGCCTCTACTGGCTTCCCCATGCCATTGTTATGTGTTTGAACTGATTCAGTTTCTTCCAATGTTTCATTGTTAGAATCATGTGGCATTTCGATGTCTCTCAAATGAGTGCTATTGTTCCATGCTTCATCGAAATACTTTACTATTCCAAAAGTGCTTGTTGTATTTTCTACAGCGCCTCATTTGTTTAACAGTAAATCACATTTTGCCATCTCAAAAGGCACTCAATAAGTTCTGTATTCATTCCTTAAGCGAGCAGCGTTAGTCCATTAAAAGAAAATATTTCTAATAATTGAACTTTTGTGTTATCACCAACAAACGAATTGTGAAACATTTCAAGCTTACCTGTCTGCTCGTCTCTGGGAGAAGCAATATACTGCAGAGTCTGTGAGTTTTTCTTTTCAACAGTTTGAACTGGTATGAGTGGTTCATGAGGAAATTCCGAAGAAATCAATTTTCCAAAAAACCCCAACTGTTGTCACTGGTAAAGGCAAAAGTTTTTGCCCTTTCCTAATTGCTCCTTGAATTGATTGCCATGGAAAATATATTCAGGGGTCAATTAAGTGTCAAAAAGTTCATCAGGTCTCGAGGTACATGAACACCAAGAAACATTGCGAACATGCATTATCCAACCGATATCAAAACTTGTCTTTTTAAAAACATAACAGTTGATTTCCGTGTCACGCTCACAGTTAAAGGAACTAGTTAATTTCAGGTACATACTAACTGAATTTTCAATACGCCTGCCACTTTGCCTGTAGAATATTAGCCTGAGCGATTAATTCAAAAAATCAGTCAGAAGAGTTCACCTTCGATATTTTTTTCACAAAATCCAGAGAAAATCCTAGCACAATCATATGTCTCTCTGAATTTTAGATTACAAATGAAGCCCAACTTTGTGACAATCCTGATGTGGAACACAGATACTCATGGAGCATTCCAAAAGTCGAGGGATGTACTGAAAAAAGTCCAGCAAAACGCTTCACACCTTTAAACGAAGGAAAGGAAAGCTTGAGGGTGCGTAAAATATCAAGTAAACCAACCACCACGTTTTTAAATTGCTTAAGAAATGACTTGTGCGTCCATCTCTGTATGAAAGCACTTTGCCAACAAGATACCTCAGGCCGAAGCTTTAAATTTATTAAATTCTGCTTTCGACAGATTTTAATGATTACATGGAATCCAATGTGTACGTGGTGCAGACAGACAGCTGGAAACGAGAGAAAAGCTCTATCAGATATTGTCCTGTTGATTATTGCAGCATGCTGGAATGGACAAATATGCGAGCCCATGACATACGTTCCGAATCAGTAACTGGGCAAGCATAGAGACTAAATTGAAACATGATCTGCTGCAATACAATCAAAGGTGTCACTTGATGCAATATGACTGAGTACATGGTTTCATTTCACGTAATACAAACAGAGACTGTGTCCAGTGCAGTTACGTTTTTAAACAGCACCAGGTTCATTCCATGTACATAATCTCGATTTCACTACCATGAGCAAGACATACTTTCGTCATAGAAATGCTATGTAAAGTTGATTTTACTTCGTGGTCCTAAGATTGACAGCGGAATCATAGAAATATTAGAACGCAAAAGGGAGCCTATTCGGCTATTGTGAATGTTATCTGAAAGAACAATTCACCAGGGGCCAGTCGACTTTCATAGAACAGAACGATTTCTGCTGTTCAGAAATGCAAGTCTTCCACTTCAAAAGTCTCTTTAGATTCTGCCTCCGACAAATTCTCAGTTAGATTCCGACAAATTCTAAATTTTTGCTGTGTTGATCAAATTGATTGCGTCATTGTTCTTCCGTCTCCCAGGTTCCTGATATGTGTACATTGTCTGCATGCCAATTCTTGCATCCAACGGCAACTATTACCTCCTCCAGTCTGTTCACTCCAAGTGATTTTAAATCTCTCGACCTCATCTGTATTTAAACTTTTCATTTCCCAAGCAAGTAATTATTGGTACAAGAGAGAGTCTTAGATTTCACGAGTTCAGAAGCTAACATATCTAACAGTGTAATGCAGCAAAACATTCTGAGAGACAATGATGTAAGAGAACTTATGTGGTGATTTTCTGTTGCGTTTTTCGACATTTGAAACAACTGGTGATTAAGAGAAGAGGACACATTAGCACCTTCTTCATTTCCTCTCGGAACTTATTCTGAGATATCGCATAGATGAAGACATTGTTGCACGAACTAAGTAACTGGAGCATATTTGTCATCTCTGAGAGAATGTACTGTGGGTTATTGAAATCTAGGCCACCAAAGTAGTCCTTCCCTGTAATCTGAATGTAGAGGAATCTTCCGACATATGTGCCCCACAGGAGTAGAAAGCTGATGGAGATGGCGTACAGCAGAACCATAGATCTCTTGCGTTTGGCCATCTCGTGATCTTCACCGTTCAGAGAGCCACGGAGCCTCCTGCGTGCCGCATTGACCACTAAAATATGCCGAACAGTGAGGGCGTTAAGCAGGAGAATGAGAAAGAACGGAAGGAGTGGAGTCAAGACACGGTCAAGGTAGTGGTAGGCCTGCCAGGCAGGTGAAGTGTAGAACATCGGCTTGATGCCACAGAACCAAGGCATCCCTTCCAGTATAACCAAGGGTTGAGTGACAAAGTACAGAGGGATGTTCTTGCTGCAGAACAAGGAGCAGATCACGCCTATGACGAGCAATGCAGTTTTCTCAGTGCAGTATCTGGTACTCAGACTCGGGCAGGCGATGGCCACAAAACGATCAATGGTGAAGGCTACTGTCAGCCAGACTGATCCATCACGGCTGATGTAGACCAAAACTGCACTAAACGCACACACTGGAAAAGCAGATAGGATTGTGTACCTAAGATAAATGCGACCGATCCTGTTCAGAATGCACCCGGTGAATATAACAAGGAAATCAGCGAAAGCTATCGCCATCAGGTAGTTGGTGACACAAGGTGAGAGTCCGCATCGTCCTCGGGATAGGATTATGATTGTCATCAAGTTGGCTGCAAGTGGTCAAAAGAGAGAGTTGTTACTATGCTAATTTCAAATGCCGGCCATTGTCTCGTCCTTCCTGTTATTGCTATCATCTCAAACATTCATTCATCACTCTGAGATAATGACTCTTCTAAAAGTATAGTGTCACTGCTGAAATAATCGTTTGTCAATACAGGGGCTACTGAAATCTGTGTCACCACAATTTCTTTCTTCTGATAATATCCACCTATCCATTCAAAGATTGCAGAAAAAGAGAATTCCTAATGTGTGGAAAGAAGTCATTTGCGGTTTGAATATTTAATTTCCGAAGGGCATCCCACCTATCCCCACTATGTCCCCGTATTCATGTATTTATCAGAGATAGCCCATGTAACTGCATATCACCTGTGCACAATGGCACAATTTAGCTTGGCCAATTCATCTTATCTGGATATCTTGTACTATGGGAGGAATCCTGACCAAGTTAGCAGGCACCTTTGCATACACAGGAAACATATGAAAAACCCACACAGACAAGGATGGAATGGAACCCTGGTCCCTCACATTCGCATAGTATGCAGTTCATCCCTTGTCCCAAGCATATTGCCGTTCAATGGGTCTCCGCCTGGCAACACCTCACTTTCATTCATCTCATCTTAATGTTTATAAGGTCAGGAATTGCCACTTGCATCAATTTGGAATTCATAAACGTCTGTCATCACCACGTGCCTCAAATTTTGCTCTGTTGTGCATCCCCGAATCATGTCATCTGTCCCACTCAATCTATAGTTGTCGAGCATCTAATCACTGGAAATCTCTCCCTCGAAGGGTATTTCTACTCTTAAGAGTGCTTCTAATAATCTATCTCTTTGATAAACATATTGTTGCTCACACTACTATTCCATCCATCTTTCAACAGAATTTCGTAATGTCCACGCTCCTGCGAATCAATCAATCTTGACATAATGCGATGGCCTGAAAGAACATGTACAACTCCATCTTTTCCAGTGCTAAACGGAAATTGAGACAGCCATATTGCATTATCATGAACATATGTGTATTCACACAAAAAACAGAATGAAAATTTACAAAACCTATCAGCATAAGGCAATTTTCGTCACAGATTATAGCAATTTTCTTTCTCCTCGCCCTTTTCAAATGTGTCCAGGTCTTATTTAAAATCACATTTAAAATATTGACTATTGAATGGGAACTCACTGCAGCATAACTATTATTTATTTCACGAAAGTCTCACCATTGATTTTCATAATAACCGAACGTATTTTTCGAAGTTAGAATGCCCTTAACGTGGTCATTGTATGATATGAATTACTTATAATGATGCCAAATGATGTGTGTACGAAAATCGAACTGCTTGCACCATAACACACTATCACTCACAAGTCACTAAGTGGTTTTTTGATTTGTGTGCAACATCATTGCAGAAACCAATATTCAGTAAATAACAGACTGACGTTCACGCAATGTCATACGTTAAAATTCATATTCCAGCACGCAAATACATGACATACTTGTGACACTGCATGCAACAAATTGAGCTACATATTATAAAGGTGTACATAAAGTGGCAGCTCAAGATATTGCTGCCTAGTTGATCTATCTCAATCTCAGAAAATGTCGAGTTCTGCAAATAAATTCAGCCCGGACCTGAAAAGCAATGTGCCAGAAGATTCATAGAACAGACAATAACATTATCTTTTTGTCATCTATTATTTACCAGGGACACCAATAGCCGCGACAATGGGGTAAGCAATTCCAAAGAAGAGTCCTTTCGCTGGCCCGTGCATTGTTTTTTTCCTCCAAAAAGTAAAGCAATTGGAAAGAACTGAGCTCTGAAAAATGCACAGAGTCCCACATATATTCCATCTTGGTGTCTCTAGAGAAACAATTAAGTTGGATCATTCAGCTCATTTACAGTTCTGCCAACAGCAAATCAATCCCGGTTTTGATGCCTTCCATTTTGACAATTAGCAATGCAGCTGCTGCCATCAACTTCATGGAGGAATTGGCTCCATAAACGTCTGATGCGCTCACCCTCACAAACCAAGGTTTTCTGTCTCCCTTTCGTTTCTATCGCCACAATATTAAATCTAAAATTGATGCTTCTGCCATTTTCACTTTTCATGTACTTTTTTGATGTGACAAGTCAGATTGGTTCATTTGCTTGTTTGTCCTGCTCATCGAGAAGTGCAGACAGGTCGTCAACCTTTCGACTTCTGCTTCAGGGTTTAGAAAGCTAGAAGTGTGGGCTGGGGTTTGCTATATTTGCTAAATGCATCAACAGGTGAAGCAGCAACTTGTATTTTGATTTGGAATATCGTATCAAAAGATAATTAGAGGCACTTCCGTTATAAAGGAACAAAAATAGAGATAACGTGATAGAGAAAAAAATAAAATATGATCCCTTGCAGTCGCCATTATGATAGGGCCTGACCCATCCGACAACGTCATTTTGACTCACCAGCATTCACACCAATACTATCAGCAACACCTCGATTAATTGTTTACGTTTGTGCAAACATGGTCTATAGCATGGCAATAGGTTGGTGAGCCATCTTTTTGACACACTGCATCTGATATAGGTGCATAAGTTATATATGTGATGATGAAAGGTGAAGTTAAACAAAACCAGCTTTTGACAATGTAGAATGTCGACAATGTGGTAGTAGGCCATGCAGCCCATTGAAACCAAACTGACCCACTGAAAAGCATGAACCCTATTCTATCGCATTCTAGTAACCATACTTTGCCCACAGCTAATCGACATAGCCTGCACATGATTGAACTGGCTGCGGATACCTGGAGAGCAGCAAAAATTTGTGCACACCATGAAGATGTTCACCCGAAAGTGGAAAAGAACCTATGTCCCCAATGCAGTGCGACAGCCTTGCAACCAGTGAATTGCCATGCCAGCCAATGGCACTTGCCAGCAAATGCAGAGAAAACACATTTGATTCTACCATCACATTCATTAAAAATTATTTGTATTTACCTAATTATTTTATTCCAAATCGCTCAGACCCACAGTCCTGCCACATCAGCTGCAGGGAGCTGTCATCGTCAGAGAGCAGCTCTGTTGACTGGGGAACTCCAGTTGTGATAGTTGAAGAACATGAAATGCTTCCCTTTTCTGGTGTTGCCTACAGAAATAATAACCGTGATGGGGCGATATTTTGCTTAGACTCTGTCCATCACGGTGTTGTTAGATGAACAAACTGAGTTTGTTTTTTAAATAAATTATAAAGAACTGCAGTTACTGGATATCTGAAACAAAACCGAAACATCGGGAGAAACGCAGCCAATTTGGCAGTATCTGAATCAACGTTTCAGTTCCAGTGACTGTTTTCAGCATTATGTTCCTTTTTCACCAAGATCATGACATGAAGTGAGGCTCTCAGGAAAGTAGTGCAATTTAAGAATAAAGCAGCTACAAGTTACCTGGCTGTCACCCAATGTCTTCGCCGATAATGAACCACTGAGCAGAGGTCCGGAAATTACTCAAGATTTTCCCAACTCTTGACGAAAACAATTTTAGCTTTGGCCAGTACTGCTCATATTCAACGTGATATCTCTGCAAACATATCGTCTGCAGCTCTTCTGAACGGTAGGTTCACAATTCGTGAAACGTTATGCTTCTGTTCTATGTCAGGAATTAAATTGATTCGAACAGTTCTGGCAACACAGAGACAGCAATACCTTCTCCACAGATGAAAATAATCTGGATCTAAACTTGTCCCAACACTGAGCAAAGGTTGGTAGAAATTGGCAACTGTACTTCGTAAAAAAGCAGTGAAAGAGTTAGACTGGGAATCCAGACAGGATTGAGGCGATTGAAACGACTTGACAAAGGCCGAACTTTTAAAAAAACCGACTAATTCCCGTTGTCCCGTTGGGAGGGGAATGGGAAATTACCTCATTAAAAGGGTGACTAGTGTTTTAAAGAACTTTTTATTTCATTTGTCAAAGTCCTTGCTGATACCAGTCGCAGTGTTGTATGAAAAAGATTCTTGTTCAACTTCGCTCCCAATTATTTCTCTGTTTATTGTTCAAGATGAACCGGCTGATTCTGGGTGATAAGAATAATAAAGTAACTATTTAAATTTAGTCTCACTTCTGATTATTACTCTGTTTTGTCGCGCAGATTCTGTCTTCCAATGATCAGCTGCAATCATATTAAATGTGGGAGATGATGTCCTGTAATTCTACAATCATACAGCTACACCAAGCAGCGATTCTTAACTGTTCTGGTTCTAGCAGCATTTCAGCTGCATCATGGAATATCTCCTGAAGAGAAACCATTACATCAAGACCACAGACACACCTTTAAGAATCCGGCTTTTTCTCTGAGTTTGATCATGTGGACCCCACTACCCAGCTGAATGTGTTGAAAACGGAATTGACAGAATCCACGGTTTCTTACGGTGTACTGAGCCCCACAGATACTCAGACGTGGCCGACCCAGTACAAAACTGTCAGAGGGCCACTGAACCTGATAGCATGTCAATGAAACTGTGAAATGAAGGGCAGATGTGCGGTGGTACCCGAATTCACGTTGGCATCATCTAACTCCTTCGAAGACAAAGCTTTAATCATTAATAACCTCCTATTAAAATGAGCTAACGTCGTTAGTTCAATGAATGATATACAAATAATGTATTTTGTGCCTTTTGATATGTCCCAAGCTATTTCAATGCTTCAGTGACGTTGTGGTGTCGAAAACGCAGGTTGAAGAGCATCCTTTAGCGACATAAGGAATTGTAGAACTCGTTTGAAAGACAATAACCTGGCACATGTTTCTCAGAATCAAACATTCGTGCAACGAGAACAACGTCAACCAAATTGCAGGTTACTCAGTCCTGCCCCGTACTTCCATATTTGCAACTCCAGAATGGTGAATGAGAGGATCGGCGACACAGTATCATGCAGACCTGGTCAGCATATCAACAAGAAAGCGAGTTCTAAAACACACCTGAACAACAATAACCAATCAAAAACATGCAGAATATAGAACATAGAACGTTATAGCGTAGTACAGGCCTTTCGGCCTTCGATTTTGCACCCACACGTGAAATTAATCTGATGCACATCAAACCTACACCATTGCATTATTATCCACATGCATGTTCAATGCCATGTAAATGCCATTAATATCTGCAAGATTAAGTCCTGTTGCAGGCAGGCCGTTCCACGCCCCTTCTAATCTCTAGGCAAAGAAACTGTTTCTGACATCTGTCCTAAATCTATCACCCCTCAATTTGAAGCCATGCAACCTTGTATTCGCCTTCACCATCGGAGGAAAAAGGCTCTCTCACTGTCCACCTTATCTTAGCCTCTGATTATCTTACACATCTCGATTATTTCAGCTCTCAACCTTCTTGTCTCCAGCGAAATCAGCCTCAGTTCCCTCAGGCTTTCCTCGTAAGACCTTCCTTCCAAACCAGGCAACATCCTAGTAAATCTCCTCTGAACCCTTTCCAAAGCTTTCACGTCCTTCTTACAATGCAGTGACCAGAACTGCACACAATATTCCAGGTGCGACCTTACCAGTGTCTTGAATAGCTGAATCATGACCTCGTGGCCCCGAAACTCAGTTTCCTGACCAATAAACGCCAACACACCGTATGGCTTCTTAACAGCGCTAACAACCTGGGTCACAACTTGCAGGGATTTATGCACCTGGATATCGAGACCCCTCTGTGCATCGGCACTGCCAAGAGTTTTACTATTAGTCCAGTACTTTGCAATCCTGTTACTCCTTCTGAAGTGAACAACCTCACACCTTTTCGCATTATCTTCCATTTACCAATTCTCAGTCCAGCTCTGCATCTTCCCTGTGTTTCTTTGCAACCCACAATATCCTTCGGCACTATGCACAACTTTGCCTACCTTACTGTCATGCTTCCATGCCCACATCCAGATCATTTATAAAAATGACAAACAGCATTGGCCCAAAACTGATCCTTGCAGCACCCCACTGGAAACTGAGTTGCAGGATGAATATTTTGCATCAACTACCACCTTCTGTCTTCTCTCAGCTCGCCAATGCCTGATCCAAATCTCTAAATCAACATCAGTCCCTAAAGTCCGCACTTGTGCGGTAGCCTACCATGTGGAATCTTATCAAACGCCTTACTTCAGTCCACATACACCACATCAACCGCTTTACTTCATCCACCTTCTTTGTCACCGTTTTAAGAACTCAGTAAGGTTTGTTTGGTGCAACCTACCCTTCAGATAACCGCGTTGACTATCGTTAGTCAACTTGTTGCTTTCCAGATGATTACAAATCCTATCTCTTGTAACCTTTGCCAACTCCTTACCCACATCCAAAATAAAGCTTACTGGCTATAATTTCCAACGATGGCCCGACCCCCTCCTTCTCAAATAATGGAACAACATTTGATATCCTCCAGTCTTCTGGCACTACTCCTGTTGACAATGATGACATCAAGGTGAAAGCCAAAGGCTAGACCTTATTCTCCATGACTTGCCACAGTATCTGATAATAAATCCCATCTCGCCCAGTGGCCTTATCTATTTTAAGATCTTCAAAAATTGTTAAAACCGCCTCTTTGCCAACTGCGAACTCATCTAATCTAGTATCCTGTATCATCAAATTCTCACTCATATTGCGCTTTTCCAATGTGAGTACTGTCAAAAAGTATTCAACGAATGCTTTCCCATGTCCTCAGATTGCACATCGTGATGACTGGTTTGTGAGTCAGAGCTGCCAGTGGAAATCTCAGTGACATGAATCATCTGCTATAAGTCTGGATGGCAATGAACATTTTTCATCCTTCTTTTAAAGTTTTCATTCTTTGCCAGCAGTTCACTTCCGGACATTTAAGTTCCAGAAAGATCAATGGTGACAATTGAAGAAAAGAAGAATCCTATTTTGAAATGCACTCACTGAGGAGATATTCCAGATTCTGCATATTCGAGTCTCGTGAAATCGCTTCTGCAGATTAAAGGACACACTTGGGACTTGGCATCTCTTAGTACTGAGTACATTCTGCACAGTCCAAATAACTCTTTTGTGATAGAAGAAGTGAAACCTGTTGATAAAAAGAACAGCCATGTAAGTTTATAATAGGCAACTGCACGGATAGCTTAAGTGGAAGTAGATTCGTTTGAGATATCTGGTTGTCGTGGATGAATTGGGCCAAAGGCTGTCTTTCCTTATAGTATATCTTTATGATTCTCAAACGCAAAATTGTTCATTTTCTGAACATAGTGAAAAATATCGTAACTGGCTGCTATCAGAGGGCAGGAGTGGCATGAATTCGATACATTCACATGTAAAATCAGTGGCAGAACTCTGGAGAGAGTTAACTTTTCATGACAATGATTATCGAATAAAATTTTATCAATAATCATCAGAGTGCAATAGATGTAGGAGCAGAGGTTGCCCATTCAGTTCATTGGGACTTTGGTTTTCGTTGGGATTATGAATGATTTCAAGATCTAAAAATCCAACTTTCTGCCTTACTCTCTTAACCATTGACTCGCTAATAGATTAACTTGGCAAAATGTAAGAAGAATTGTTTGTTTCACAGATGGGCAACCCCGCGTAATCAGAATTCATATATATTTGGATTACGGAACCTAATCTGGTATGTCCACATTTTTGACTTCATTGCAAGATGGTTTGAGTAACGGAACAAGGAATTCAGTGCAGTTGCATATGCCATTGGCAAAAGCATACAAATGAGAATTTCACAGTTATTTCCAGACACTAGCCTTCAACTCCAAAGTCTGAGAATATGAGATCAAACACCTTCAGATGTAAAGGTGTGTCCATGACCTCTAAGACCAAATGTAAGCAACTGGATTGCATGGCCGGTGATATTATCACGACGTTACCAAACGCCAATCTGGTAACATCGCAAATTTACGAAGAAGGGAGAGCCAGGATTTTGACTTGGCTACTGTGCAAGAATCATAACAAGATTCAAATTCGGCAGGGTGAGTGTGCTTTGGCGAGTATGTTCCAGTTCCTGGTTCTTCGATAGCTTTAATGCCTTTGTGTTGAGTGAAGATTACAGTTCTGAAAAGTAACGACTACGCTTGTGTTTACTCAGTTGCATTTTTTAAAAATCGTGATGACAAGATTTCTTATTTCTACTTCACCTTAAGATCACTGATCCCAATTTCCTCATCTGATCTAATTCATCAAACAACAGAGTCTGTTCACTTCATTTTCATTCATCGAAATGTGACATATATGCATTACTGTATTGTGTTCAGATCTCTGAGGAACCATTGGCTGGGTGTAAAGGCTGCATTGAGCTCTCATCATCAGTGAAGTGCTGTTTTAAAGGAGCCTCTGTATCTGAGAGACGTACAGCATGATGAGTTTGTCTGGTCTTTGTATCCACCTTCCATATTCAACACATTAACCTCATACAGCAAGATCATGAACTTGTTAAAGAATTAGATGGGGGTTTGTTACCTCATTGCAGTCTACCTCCCTTTTCCATTGTATTTTCAACATGTCTTTCCAATCCTCTTTCTTACAACTTAACCTCTCTCCATGTACGTTTCAAATGTACTTTTTATCTTTAGCTTTCTGACTTAAACATTGTTGGTTTAACTCCTTAGTGGCATCATTCTTCCTCATTAGGATGCTGTCAGTCATGAACCATTTTCTTCAGTATTTGCCGTTGTTATTGACCAAATTTTCCAGTCGACTCTCATTCTTTTGGAAGGACAATATGCAACCTGGAACAGTTACTTATGAATCATGTTTCTCCATCCTAAACTGAGGGCTAGTTTCAGACATAACACAGTCACTCCGAAATCTGCTGTTGTACGCTGATTCCACTCCTGCATTACAGGATTGAACTTCATCAGGGAATGTAGGTGGAGGCGAGGATGAGACCACGTCGTGGCTTCACTACTGGACTGTTAATATAGAGATCCAGTGAAATATCTGGGCACAAAGTATGTACCCCCTGGCAGACGGTAGAATTTGAATTTAATTTTAAAATGCTGGAGTTAATAATCTCGTGATGATTACGAATCCATTGTCGATTGTCTTAAAAGCCCACCCAGTACACTGATATCGTTTTGGGAAAGAAACTGCCATCCACACCTGGTCTGGTCTACATGTGTCTCCAGACCCACAGCAATATGGTTGACTCTTTAGTAACCTCCGTTAGGGATGGAGAATAAACATGGCCTTACCAGCGACGCCCTCATTCAGCGGAGAAGTAACAAAAATAAAATGTTGTTTCTTTTTCCTATGTTAACAGCCAAAAATGTGTTAATCGGTGGACGTCTTTCTCGAAATACAGAAGGCCAGGTACTTCTCTTCGTCTTTCAACCTCACTGTATTAATATCTCGATGTTGGGATGAACGAGAGGGAGCGGTATTGCAGAGAATCTTTCGAATTTTAGCGGGGCCAGCCCTGGTTGAGTCTCCTTTTTCGCTGGTGGGATCATTGCATTATCTCTGACGAACTTTATCAGCGTCCATTTGTTGATGGTGGCTACAATGTGAAAGCGACAGCAATATCCTCCTTGCATGTATTTGAATCCTACAACGGCATTTCACGTTAGCCTTTCACTAGTGGAGTTTTTAGTAGGACAAGAAAAGCCATTTAGTTGACACGTGATGAACACTGAATTTTCAAAATACATTGGAGGCACGTGAAGATCAAGCACACAATTGCCGGATACAGAATGAGGCACACTATCTTTTGCACCAGTGAGCATGCTGGATATTACTTTTCATCCTGCCATTTGTGCCTTTTGACACGAGTTGGAATGTTAAAATTCACAAACTGAAGAATCAGCAAAGGTAATTACCATTAGTGTTCAACATCAACGGCTCACCTTGAGAAATGGTGAAATTTACAGACATCAACTGACACGAGGAATTGCAACATCTCCCAGTATTCTCTCCGCACTAAAAGACATAGCTGCACATGGAAGGAGATATTTGCAAAGAACAGTCCAGAGACCATTCGGCCCTCCATATTCTGCCTACTCTCTCTCTTTCTTGCACAATCTCACTACCTTTCTCTCACGTAGATAATCTCGTTATCTCTCACACTCTCTCCTTTGGTCGATTGAGATTCGTTTTTGTCTCTGAAGGGATCAAGGGATATGGGAGGAGGGCGAGATGAGTGCATTGCATTCACCTCCATGACCAGTCAGAACCACGCTGAATAGTGGAACAGGCTCGAGGAGCTGAATGATCTACTCCTATGACTATTTTCTGTAATTCTATGTATCTACTGTTTCAAATTATAACTGAATGGTTTACTATCCATCATATATTATACAGAGTTGGCCCCGTTAACCTCTTCTTTGCACATGCTAATCAATTATAATTGAAAGCCTTTTTTTTACTATTCCTATCGACGAAACATTTGCTCATATATTCCAGAGCGAAAAAGCTCACTGCATGAAAATTCACGTTCTCCCGCCTATTATGCAGTTTCGTTGAAATCGATGTCCCATACAAAACAGAGACAAATATTTTCCAGCTAAGTTCTGATAATGTAGGAGTTTCACAATAATATAAACTGATTAAAGATAGACGTTGCTGCCAACGTAATGGAACAGGTAAAGATGTTGCAGTTGGGTGGTTTTTGGCTCAGTGCTTAGCACTGCAGCCTCACAGTACCACAGTGGCCTGGGCTTGATTCCATTGATTCCATCTGTAGGCGACTGTCTGCGTGGAGTTTGTCCATTCTCTCTGTATCTGTGTGGCTTTCTTCCAAGCAGTCTGGTCTCCTCCCACATTTCAAAGTTGTGCATGTTTGGTGGATTGGCTAAAGTAAATTGCCATAGTGCCTGGGGGTGTGTGGGCTACGTGGATAGCGTTAGCCATTGGGACATATACGATTCAATGGAGAAGCAGTGGGTGTGGGTTATGGGATGCCCTTCGGAGGTTTGGCGTATCCTCGATGGGCCAGATGGCATGCTTCAAACTGTAGTGATTCTTCGATTAGGAGTATACACAGCAGGAGAGAAATATCAGGCAAATGTATGACCTAGTTAATGGTGTAAATTCCATGCAGAACCTAATTTCTGACTGCCTTGTATAACATTAAAGGGAACGTAAAGTAAAAGAATCACGAAATTTTTTTTGCAGTGCACAAAAGATGGAGGACGTCTTCAGGTGCTTTTGGGGGTTGGTGGAGGCGGTGGTGGATGGTTGTGAATTGCCTGGAGCTGCTGCTACTGTGAAACGAAGTCTGATATTTATGGAGAGTGGCACGGACTCTACGATCTACAGATGGCACGAAAACTACCTATATCTTTATTGAGGACACAATGATTTGTTCAACAAAGCTAAAGAAAACGCTTGAGATTCAAAAACGATGAACACAATGGCCCTGAGACATAAACGAGGGAGACGAAGACAGGGAGTCACACAAGAATAGAGACTGAGAGGGAAGGAGAGAAAGACATGAATATCCAATCAAATGGCTCATATCATTAGAAATCTTAAATGTTGATCACTTGCATCTCTTCCAAAAACACACTACTTCTGGTTGTCTCATATTCTGATGGCTTTGACAACAATGGATATCCGGGTTGTAAAATTGACTGTTCATATCTCCAGGAGAGAAGTAAGGACGCACAAAATTATTCAGTATTAAGGGAGCTATATAGAGAGCGCGTTACTCACTGAGCCCATCTGTTGGAAGGAAAACAACAACCCAAAAGTATTTGCAACGAGTGAGAGATGTGCAGAGAGACACCAACACGTTCTTGAGCTCGTCTGGGAGCTTGTTCTGGAATAATATATAAATGAAGACATGGCTGCGGAAACTGAATATCAACTGAACATAGTTCACTTTTTGGGAATGAACTCTGTGTTAGTAAAACCCATGTCGCTGAAGCAGGCCTCACCAAAAATCGGGCAGCAGATATAACCCATAGAATGAGGAAGCCCAGCAATATGCTGAACAGCAGGACAATGGATTGTGACGCACAGGGTAAACCCTTCTGCCAAATTACTCCAGACCGTTAGAAAAACTCTCCTTGCCTTGTAATCTGTAAAAGTATGTGTGACGAAGAACTACCAAATCCCACTACTTCAACAAAAAAATCCTTTAACTCCAAGAAATAAAACAGAACGTGAAAAAATAACTACCTACTCTGTCAGCCTTCTATATCCCATTGATTTTTCGACCTCTCACTCTCCAACAATATACCAATACGATAAAACCCCCAATTAGGTTTTACAAAAAGTTCAAACTTCAAAACCAGTCAGCTGTTTCGATTCTCCTCTGTATCTTCCTCTCCATTTTGCTAGGTCTTTTATTCAGTCTTCTGCTTCACAGACTTCACATGAAGAGGTACCTTGCAGAAAATTTTTGTGTGGGCAGTCTTTGTTTGTTGGCGCTCTTTGCTGCTCTGGCTAACTGTTCAGAATATCCGATTTTTATATCCCAACACATCGGATCGTCTCATTGGTTGAATGCTGTCAAAAGTGCCAAATTCACTTTCGATTGAATTCAGTTATCTTGGGGCATAATTTAAACTGATTGGTCAAATTCGAATCTGTTGTATAACAAATCTACTTAGTATAACCACTTTCCCATGACATAAACATGACTTTAATCTAAGTTCATATTAACATTCTCCCATATATATCATTGAGTATGTACCAAACACATCTCACTTTGTCAGTTAAATCTACGATAACACACCTGCTATTACATTCTTATGACCGGCAACATGCACGATTTGTGAATTGAAAGTAATTAAGATAAGACTCCACGAAACAGTCTCATATTCTTGTCTTTAAAACGCCCCAAGAATAGAAGAGGATTGTGATCCCCGGATCCAACTCGCTCCATCGCATTATTCATGACATAAACATTAAAATGGTATGGCCCGTAACAAACTCAGTCGTTCTTTTTCGATCGTAGGTATTTTCTCTGGTAGACTTTGAGTTTCTTTGCAAAGTGCCAATCATCATTTTCCTGCAGCAGCACTGCTCGAACTCTTAATGTCACTAGCATCGATGGCAACTTTGAACGGTTTCCAAAAGTTTGGTGTCGCTAAAACTGGTGCGTTTCTTAACATTACTGTTAAATCTTCGAGTAAAAAGTGAGGTCTGCAGATGCTGGAGATCCGAGCTGATGATTCCTGATGAAGGGCTCTGGCCCGAAACGTCGAATTTCCTGTTCCTTGGAAGCTGCCTAACCTGCTGTGTTTTACCAGCAATGCATTTTCAGCTCATTACTGCTAAATCGACAAACGTCTCCTGGCATCGATCTGTCCACCGAAATTTTGTGTTTTTCTTCAGAAGATCTGTTAAAGGAGCCACTATGCTGCTGAAGTTTGGAACAAACTTCCGATAGGATCTGCTTAGCCTCGAAATTAAAACAACTATTTCTTCCAACTTGGTCTTGGAGATTCCTCAATGGCCTTCATCTTTGCGTTCCTTGGTGTCATCCTTCCATGCCCCATGTTATGTCCCAAGAACGTCACCTTTACTTTCACGAATTCAGTTTTATTTAAGTTCATTACTAGTTTTGTTACTCTTAATCAATAAAGAGCTCTGCCAGCTTTACCACGTGATCTTCCCAGCACTTCATAGTCCAAATAGACTGCACAGATCGTGAGCAGAACACTGTTCATGAGACTTTGGAATGTTGGTGGATGCGTTCTTCATTCAAAAAGCGTATCACTTTGAATTGTTACAGCACGTTTGGGATTACAAACACAGAAATGTCTTTTACCTTCTCTGATAAAGTTACCTGCTAGTAACCACGCAGGAAATCCAATTTAGTGATGTAATTGGCTTATTCAAAGTTCTCTATACAGTCCTCCAATCTAGGTATTGTGTCGAGTGTGATTTTGTTATGGCATTGACCTTCTGATAATCCACACAAAATCGTCGAATCCCATCAGGTTTTGGAACTAAGACGATCGGTGATATCCACTTGCTTTGACTTGGCTCAGAGATATCTTCATTGAGCAGGGCTTCGAATTCATTCTGGACCTGTCTGGCAGTGAAAGGATTAAGCCAATATGCGTGTTGTTTTATCGGAATGGTATACCCTAAGTCTACATTAGTCCTCCACATTTTATTGCTGCATAAGTCCACACAGTGCTTTGAAAAAACCTTCCAACAGCGTTCTTTGCTCCTCATGCAGACAGTTTACCAATCATTCCTCAAGGACGTCCTCATTGATCAGCATATTTTGAGGCCAGTCATAAGACCTCCATGACGTTGAGTTATCGCATGTTTCTCTGAGTCACAGAATCAGGACATTCCATTCACAATGTACAAGTGCAATAGATGATTTGGGGTGCAAGTTTTCGACAAAGCTCAGGACACAAACCACTATGTTGAACCATGATGCAATTTCCCCGGTACAGTACTTGCTCTTCAGACTCAGGCAGCAGATGGCCAAAGAATGGTCGATGCCGAAAGCCTCAATCAGCCAGACTGAGCTATCTAGGCTGTCATAGATCATCACAGTGTTCTGTGCAGAGGCAGTTGTGGAGGAAAGGGCACTATGATGGAAGCAAATATCACCGATCTGATTCAGGATTGTTGGAGAAATTCAGCCTAATGAATCAGAGACCACAAATGAGGATCGTGGTTAAATTGACAAGCAGTTTATTAAACAAACCAATATCACAGAAAAGAAATTGTCGAGGCTGACACTGAATTGATTGTCTGCACAGATGACCAGAATGCTCTTCCCCAAATGGAAGGTGCAGACGGCTTTATCTCTGGTTATAACACAAAGGTGGGAATTGTAAAGCAGTTACAGGACAATCCTAAAAATTGTAAAGCGATTAAAACAAGAATAAAGTGAATGGAAACTAATCAAGCGTTTGGCAGTAGCAATTCATTTGTAATGGACACAAGCGATTTGAGCCATCTCCGTGAATGGGTGAGAATGTTTTCTAGAGGATTCTTCATTGTATTTCCCATCTGCACGAATATGTGTAAACGCTCATTCTCCTGGTTTCCTGGTTTGTCCATTGTGCTCCTCCTGCGAGTGAAGTCTGTTGAGTCCTCTCGATCTGCCTCTTTATTTTTGCGGTATTGGTTTCAATGGGAAATGAACCTGCCATTAGGGTATTGGACTGCAGTGCTAATCGGGCTTGGAGCTTACTGTGAAGGCTGTTTGGGAACTGCATTCTCTGGTCTGGGAGTAGCTTGGCCATTTTTGGTTTCTTTGTTAGCCTGCTTAGCCAAGACTGGGGTATTGTGGGTGTGTTTTGTGTATGTTAGCAGGCTTGATCTCCTTGTTTCGCAGTCTTGCTTTTGAGTTTGTTTGTTGTCATGCTGTGGGTGGGCAGGGGCACAGATATTTCTCCAACAAGGATATACCCAGTGATGATTGCAAGCAAGTCCCTCAAACAATAGGTGGTGCACCGATATAGTCTGCAACATCCTCCAACAAAGAGGTTGATTGTAAGAGTATGCTGATCACCAGCTATTTGCCTGTGGGAAATTGCAAAGAATTATCCAACTGACTTAAATTATCACTACATAATCTTTAAGTGTTAAAAAATCAGATCGTCAATAATTTCCTTAGATATTATCACGAAAGCTGCGCTTAAAAATGTCGACCTCAGTGGTAGTGGAGATTATTTCATATTACACCGAAATCATTAGACGGTAATTTCCAGTATTGGAAGAGAATGTAATCCTGAGCAGTTTGCATGATTAATATTCAGGCAATGCAATATATTCTAATCAAATGTAAATGATGTAATGAACACTTGTTCTGTAATTGCTCAAAATGTCAGGTCGAATATAATCTTGCTGCGTATTGCAAGTGGGCGCAATTCAGTACAATTCTGTACTTTATAGAGGTATAATGGAACTACATCACTGTAATATCTGGCCAACATCTTTCTCTCAGGCTTGCTGCAGTGCCCAAGTGAAATCCATCGCAGGTTTGAAGAAGAGGAAGGGTTTGGAGGGATATGGGCCAGGTGCTGGTAGGTGGGACTAGATTTGAATTGGGATATCTGCTCGGCATGGACGGGTTGGACCGAAGGGTCTGTTTCCATGCTGTACATCTCTATGACTATATGACTCTAAGAACAATTTTCTGCTTGTGGACCCTGCAGCACTTGAGATTCCGAATCAAGTTCAATGATATTAGGGCATGAACTCTGCTATGTACAAGTCCTCTACCTGACATGCCAGGGTTTGTTATCGCATACTTAGCCATTGTATTATTCCTTTCATTAGTCACGAACAATCTCCACTCACAGCTACTTTGTGAAATGAAAATAATCAGTACATTGAAAAAGTACTTAAAGATGATATCACGACAAAATATGCATGAATGTATCACATATTAATTGATGAAATTTATTTTTGAGTATTTGCAAGTGAAATGAAAAAGAAGCCTCATTTCTCGCTTTTTTTTCTGACATGTTCTGGTTCAGTGCTCTTTTTCCGATTTCATTGATGATTTTGAGACCCTCATCCTTGGGTTTTCATTATTGTCTCGGTTTATTGCTCTGGGACCTCCCTCGCACGTTGGAAATCTCAAGATACATTTTTGTATTTACAGCAATCTCGGTTCCACGGCCCTGAAATGTAATGTGTTGTTGGAGAGAAGAACCAGAGCGACATGTAAAAGAAACACTTTGTCTCCTTTGTACAAAACAGCAAAGAAAATTTCGCGACATTGCTCCCGTTCCTTTTCTGTAAGCTTTTATGAAATATCTTACAATGTCACAGAATGCTGAACGCAGCAGAACACAGTTCTCACAGTAGCTGTCGAAAAACTGCAGTTTAATGTAATATTTTGTCCTTCCAAGACTGTGATTTCGTGTTCATCCTGGAAAACTGAGTCTTTGCCATTGGTACCTGCAACAAAGCAGAAATTATTAATTGTCCGAGAGAGACTAATCCTTGTGGAGCAGATACTGAACGTTTAATCATATCTACAAATCATGAAACACCAGGTTATTGAAGAACAAGGTAATTTGGAAGTACAAGCTTGGACTAGCTACTGTTTTGTGTCATTTTGAGGTCTGTCCATCCCCGTCAGTGATCAGCGTGATCCACATCATTTAAACGTATACACACCACGCAGCACGACCAAAGTTATCAGCTTTTTTAGTTGGCAGAAGAGTCATGTCTCGTATTTTCTCCGTGCAAACATAAATTCCTGCTATTTCATTACATGACACAATGTTGTACATACTAGGAAGGCTGCATTAAAACAGCGGAGCTGGACGGAGTACTTCGTCTCCAAAGAGCAGAATGTGGAGTGAAAGACAAGAACCATGTAAAGAAACAGCACAATTTGGCAATGAAGAGACGTGGAGGCACACGTGATAAGAGAAAGAAGAAGGAAAAAAAGATTAACAGAGAGATAAAGGCACTACATAAAACTGTAATATGAAACAGTGGTTAACAAAAAGGCCAGTCAGACCTAAAGCAAAGTGGAGAAAGGGACAGCAAAAACAGAAGAGAGAAAAATAGAAATACAGATATCCAAGGGAGAAGATAAATACATATGTGTATAAAGAGTGGATTGCCATCTTGAATAGAGAACACTGAGGGAGAGGAACAGCGAGTGATAGAGAACAAACACAGGACATAGATGTGGAGAACTTTGCGAAGAGGGACAGATAAATACATTGATATTAAATAAGATAATGAGAGATAATGATATAGAAACTGGAGAAAGAAAGATACAAGACGAGTCAAGAAAAGAAACAGAAAGAAATCGTGCAGTGGAGTATAAAAAGGAATGCAGCATCCAGCGGGAGAGAATGATTTAAACACACAGATTAAAGGAGACTGAAAGTGATCGACAGAGTTAGGTGGAGAGATGCAGAAACGTAAAGACAGAGAGAAATACAAGAATATAGAGAAAAAAGATAACAAAACTTGAAAGTGAGATTGCTTTCAATCGCATTTAAGGAGATAATACAACATTGCAATGGATAAACGCAGAGAGAAAGGGCGTGAGAAACCGACGTCGAGAAATAAATTGAACAAAGAGGATAGGGGATAGCGCACGCAAAAAGAGGTCATGAAGATGTAGTAAAAGAAAGGAGAGGATTTAGAAAGGATGTCTGAAAACGAAATGGAGGCAGAAATAAGCTAGACATGAATAGAGACAATTGTAAACGAAATGGAACAATCTGCAAATTGACAGAAATATAATTGAAGTAACAAGATGTTTAGAAGAGAAGAGGGAATAATTGGTGAAAGATGGAGTGAAGCAAAAGGAGATTTGTGGAGGAAACAAGGAACAGGTTGAACATGTTTCAAGATCCAACATTTGGATAGTTCTACATCCATTTCGATGATTTGGCAGAATAATTTCAACATTGTTATACCAGCGATGCTTTCTGTTTTGCACGTTTCAGAACAGTTGCTCTAATGAGGAGGAAGGACTAATTTCAACAGCAGCAGAATTATGTGTCAATATCATGCCATTCCACCGTCACTTTCTCTGACGTCACCATTTTCAGAACAAAGCCATTGAGCAGATTTTTTTTGTGCAAAACAATGATTTTGCCACTGTATTACATGTTACCTTGTGTGTTTGTCCAGATCAAATCAATCAGCAGGGAGATAGATGTCAGGCATCACCTCATCTCTTGACAAATACCCATTTCAGAAAAACCACTTTCGGTTCAGATCCGCCATGATTTCTCTGCCAATATGTTTGGGTTTAATTTTTACTTTGTTGTTACCGCTGCAGCTTTCTTAACTGGAAAATTGAAAGGATGTTTGTTGTTTCAGCTTACAAATGTCTCATTTGTTCCATGTCGTCAGAGCACAGAAATGTCCAGATACTGCTGTGAAGTGACCAAAAGAGTTGGGTCCTTCCTGAACTTGTTAAAACAAGTGACTTGTATCAGTTGTAAGTTTAAGGAGAGCGGCTCATGGACTGAGCCCAGCACACTGAATTCAAATTTTGATTTGGCGAGGTCCGGACAAATTGATCTGTTTATGTTGCAATTTTTGTCTCATTGGAGAACTTGCCGCCACAGAACCCACTGAGAGTATATTAAAGCAAATTAAATTGGTCGTTGTAGGTCATGTTTTCTTTCATATGTTTCAGTACAACTTTCTAAGTTAATTCTCAATGTACGTGTGGAAGTTATCACAGTGGTTCTGGGAGGGAAAGGCACAATAACATGCTATTGTTTAACTTAATATCTTTATGTGCTTTTATAGGGATTGTCGAGGACACGCTGCTTCACAATCACCAGATGAAAACTCAGTAAATGAACGAAATAATGTTCAGTTTTTCTGTAATTACAGAATGACAATCAGCAGTGTTTATTACCTGTTCTGCCACCATCAATATCCAAGTGGATCCGACGGGGTTTTGGGACAGAGGAAAATACATGGAAGGATTTCCAGAGAAACGTTTTCCAGCAAAGCTCAATGAATCCTTTCGAACCGTACCTCTAAAAGTTACTAAAATCCAGCGGACAGACTTTGTCATGTGTTATTATTCACTGAGACCCGCAGAGCCACAGAACTGGAGTGAACTTGTACAATTCATGCCAGAGTAACGAGCGACACTTCAGTGCATGAATGAGTTGAATGTTGACATGAAGTCGATTTTCAGTGAGGCCCCCCCTCCCATCCCCGAGCACCTCATTAATGATGATCACATGGACTCTTATTTCTGATCGCTACACTGTTTAATTATGCATTAATATTCATTTAAATGTTACTCATTTTTAAAATAACAAGGTATGCAAATTCAATCTTCATCGTAAACAAAGAACAATGAGGGACAAGCTGCTATTTATGTAAGAAAACGCTGGAGGGAAACATGCAGACATATCAGTAAAGTGGTCACTTCCACCAGCTAAACTGATATAAGATCAAAATGAATGGCTGTGAAGCAGATCTGTCGTTTATTGTTGTTTATTGGGCAGGTTAGAATGTCAGAATAAAATTCTGAAAGCAGTGAATGCAAAGCTCAATGAAACAGTCGAATGTGCAGCAGAAGTAGGCCTTAGGTCCATCTTTTCTGCTCTGGTATTCAAATAAAAGTAGGTTTATCTCTCAATCCTCAACTCCACTTTCATTTCTGTTCTCCATCACCCTTGAATCCTTACTGAGTACAAATCTGTGCGTCTCAGCCTTGATAGTATGAGCGACAGACCACATGATAGACCATTGCAGTAGTTCATTCGACCTGAGAGAATATGTGCCCCGTCATCTCTGATCTCGATGGCTGACCATTTACTCTGAGATTGAGAGGTCCTCGACTCTTCCAAAAGATAAAAGAACCTTCTGCTTCTCGCCTGTCAAGCACACAAAGAAATTATTTTTAGTGTTTCAATGAAATCGCTTCTCATTCTTCTGAACCGTGATGAGTTAGGATCTGATCCGTGTCTCCTCATAAACCATCTCGGAGACCTACCTGGTGGAACCTCTCTGGTCTGCTACAAACGCCAATACGTCTTTCTTTAGGTAGAGAGTTCAAAACTGTTTATGATATTCCAGCTATTGTCAGGCATTTGCCTTATGATGTTTAATGAAATTCTCCTAATTTCCATACTCATGTCCTTTTGTATTGAAGAAGGGCTATCACATCTATCTGTGCTAGAAGATTCCGTAGGCATTTCCATTTACCTCGTATTCCACGTCCCAAATCCAATTCATCTGAGTATCGTCATATTCTGGAAACTGATGCTCAAAGCTTTAACTTGAGTGAATGAGGATGTCCACTTTCTGCCACAAATGAGAAATGCTGAACTTAATCTGATATCCAAGCCTGAGTTGGTTTGTTGGCCCCTCAGATGTCCATACACTAAGCTGTCACTATGATCTCTGGTTTAACCTGCTATTCATGACAATTTGAGACAGAAACCTTGAAGCATCATTGCCCTAAGCACGTCATTGAAATCCTCAGTCTTCTTCTCTCCCCTGCCCCTAATTTTTGAAGAGATTGCAGCAGCTATCCTCGAACTGGAAGCAAGAAGAGTGTGCGTGCGTGAGTGTGTATGTTGGTGATGGGGTGTGTCCTGGAGATGGAAGTTGTATGCCATAAATATCAAGTTTGCATCACTATGTAATTCCGCTAACAATTTGACCATGTTTGTCTCAAATCGGTAGACTAAGTTGAAGCCGTTTGTCTTTTCGTGTTGCCCATTATGTTGGTTCATTGACTGGTCCTGATGTTATTCCAGTTTATCCCGATGCACGACATGCCATCTGAACCAGTTTGTACCTGCAGTTTGTCTGCACAGAATCCTGAGTTAATGTATTAGTACTGTAATAAGTTTTTAAAATTATGCATTCTCAGTTATATCAGATCCAAGTCATGGAGCTTCTGCTACTTCGCCACACTGCTCATATTTTGAGACAGAAGTGATGGCAGTGACATTGATCTGTTCCTATGAGACCACAGGGAGCTCTGTATATTATGATGATACTGATAACGTCCAGACAGACAGCTCGAATGAATCTATTTGGAATTTGATCAATTGATACAAAACAATTTACAGGATCGTGTGCATATATTAATTGCGCGGTCAGCCTATTTATCATAGACGCATGGACTGCTCCAATGGCAATCAGCTGAGCGTGTCTCAATTTATGTGACCCAGCTATCGACATCATGGTCTATCAAAATTTCAACGGAAAAATAAAAGTAATGTGGCGGCATCGATGACCCCAAATCGCCAGTTACTGAGTTTGGAGTTTTGGAATAGTTGGTTTGAAATATCGGATTCCCCTGTTAGATAAATAATCTGCAACAATATGGCTAATCAGAATTTGGTTCGTGTCGGGAGCACATCCTACAGGTAACTTAGAATGAAATACATTTCATTGAATATCGAACACAGTGAAGTACATGCCCTTCGGTCCTTGATGTTACGCCGACCACTGGAACCAATCTGTATCTCATCTAACCTACACTATTCTATTTTCAGCCCATATATAGAGTGTGGTGCTGGAAAAGCACAGCATGTCAGGCAACATCTTAGGAGCAGGAAAATCGACGTGTTGGGAACGAGCCCTTCATCAGGAAGGGCTAATGCCCAAAAACGTCGATTCGCCTTCTTCTCGGATGCTGACTGACCTGCTGTGCTTTTCCAGCACCATCCTCTCAACTTTGACATCCAGCATCTGCAGACCTCATTTTCTGCATTTTCATCCGTATGTCTATACAATTCTTATTTAAATGTCCTTAAAATTGGCGAATCTACTACTGTTGCAGGCAGGTCTTTCCATGCCCCTACTGCTCTCTGAATAAAGTAGCTATGTCTGCCATCTGTCTGATATCTATCGGCCCTCAATTTGAAGCTATGTGCATTCGTGCTCGCCATCACCATCCGACGAAATAGGCTTTCACTGTCCATCATATCTAACCCTCTGAATTATCTTATGTCTCTCAATTAAGTCACCTCTCAATCTTATTCTCTCTCACAAAAACAAGTCCCTCAGCCTTTCTGCGTAAAACCTTCCCTCTGGAACTGTCAACATCCTAACAAATCCCCTCTGAACCCTTTCCAACACTGTTCATCCATCCCAAAAAGTGGTGAGCAGATCTGTACACAATACTCCAAGAGTGCCACACCAGACTTTTGTACTTTTGCAACATGAATTCTTGGTTCCGAAACTCAAGCCTTCCAGTAATCAAATCTATGACACCGTATGCGTTTTGTAACAACCCTATCAAAACCAATTGCAATTTTCTAGGGTTTGTGTGCATTGACGCACAGATCTCTCTGCTCATCCACACTAACAAGATTCTTACTAATAACCCAGCACTCTTTATTCCCGTGCATCCTTTCAAAGTGAATGACTTCACACTTCTCCGAATTAAACTTTATTTGCCTCCTCTCAGCCCAGCTCTGCAGCTTAGCTATGTCCCTTGTAAACGCCAATATCCTTCGGCATTATCCACAACTCTGCCAAACTTGCTATCATCCGAAAATTCAATAACGCATTCTTCTATGCACTCACCCCGATAATTTATAAAAAAGTATAAATGGTGGCTCCAAAAGAGATCCTTGCGGAAGACCACGAATATTTAAACTTCAGAATGCACATTTCCCATCAGCCACCACACTCTGCCCTCTTTCAGCTTGCTAATTTCTGATTTAAAAGGTAAATCACCCTCAATCCCATGCATTCGTGCACTAGCATTTTGTGCACTAGCCAACAGTGCGGTAACTGATCAAACTCCTTACTAAAATCCATATAAAGCACATCATCCACTTTATTCACATCTGCCTGTTTTGTCAGCTTTTTAAATAACTCAGTAAGGTTTGAGAGGCACGCCCAACCCTTCACAAAACAGTGTTGACTACCTGTAATCATCTTACTCTTTTCGAGATAATTATAAATCCTCTGTGTTATAACATTTTTACCACCACTTTACCCACAACCGAAGAATAACTCTAATTTCTTTTCAACTTCATATTTGTTTTCAAGCAATATTTTGAACTACCTTCAGTTAGCTGATATAAATTGAAAGAGAAGCTTTGCATGAACTGATACACAGTTATCCAATATCGATAAAAGTTCAATCTTTCAGAATGCACCATTCAGTGGCACACCCGAGTTAGTTGGAATGTTTACTTATGTTAAAGAGCAAAATGACAATCAGTGTCAGTTAGATGTATAAATTAATTAGAGTTAAACTCTGACAGTAAATATAGTTTCTGTCTTCCTTTATGGGAGTGCATAACTAACCCAGTTCTGAAGAAGCATCCTTGCCCTCGAAATGCCATGTCAGCTTTCTCTCCACAGATGCTGCCAGACCTGCAAAGTTTCTTGAGGAGTTTCTTTTCATTCAAAAGTTTGTTATTGTTTAATAGAATAAAAGTACAAAACCAATTTCTGATGCAAGTGCAGGGGAAATAAATTGACGATGTTGTTAAAGAGTTAAGGAATCAAATGTTTACAATCAAGCAGGTTAAACACACTGAGCAAACAATCAATTGCATACGTCTTCCTGAGGACACAGTTCAAACAGTCAAACTGGGCTCTTGACCTTCTTGAGGATCATGTTCCATTGCTGGGCAACGTCAAGTGGAGACTGGAGTGGCGAGAGGCGATGACAGAGTAATAATGAAAGGCGCAGGTTTAGATTAGATTAGATTACTTACAGTGTGGCAAAAGGCCCTTCGGCCCAACAAGTCCACACCGACCCACCGATGCGCAACCCACCCAGACCCATTCCGCTACATTTACCCCATGATGATGAGATGATGAAGGGAGGCTGGAAGTGAGTAAGAAGTTCCGGGAACAGTACAATCTAGAACTGAAACATGGAAAATGAGAAATAAATAAACAAATGCCAACGACACTAGACCAATAGAGTGTGGAAGCTGCAAGAGAGGCGGGAGTGTGGAAACACAACACAAGTTTGCCTCTTGTCGAGAAATAATGAATTTTAAATCATTCCACATTTTCTCAAGATCAATCACGGTGAAATGTCAGATGTGGAGAATAGGCACTGGATTCTTTTTGCTCCTGATGCTTATTTCCCATTATGTTTCTGTATTAGTTGCATCTCAGAGCAGTACTCACTGAACTCCTTCAGTGGAAAGAAGCAATGTGAGGATAGATTTGTCACCTGACTGTTTAAAGCAATTGGTGAGGATGACGAAGGAATGCCTCAGAATGCTTTTTAACTCCCTTCGAAACAAATTCTGATATATTGCATAAATGAAGATCTTGTTGCAGGAACTGAGCAACTGAAGTGTGTTGGTCGTCTCTTGGAAGATATACTGCGGGTCTCTGAAATCCTGTCCACTGAAGTAGCTCTCAGTTTTAAGCTGCATTTTGATGAAATGTCCGTCGAGAGGGGCCCACAAGAGGAGGAAGCTGAGAGAGATGGAGAACAGCAGAATAATGGATCTCTTATGGTCAGCCATCTCTGGGTCTTGCTGCTTCCCAGCACCAAGGAGCATTCTGTGGGCTCTGTTGGCCGCTAGGGTCTGTATTTTGAGGAAGTTGAGTATGAGAATGACGAAAAACAGGAGAAAAGGGGCATAGATCTGGAAAAGCCGAAAGGAAGCCTACCAAGCTGGTCAGATGTAGAAATTTGCTTCGATGTTGCAAAATCACGACGACCCTTGTAAGATATATCAGGATTCGGCGATAAATCAGTATGGGATTTTCGTGGTGCAGCACATGAGACAGACTATTCCAATGACCAGAAACACAGTTTTCTCCGTACACTCTGCGCTCTTCAACTTCTGGCAGCAGATGGGCACAAACTGGTCGATGGGAAAGTCGAATGACAGACAGACCGATCAATCCCGGGTGGCACAGACCAACACGATGCTGAGAGTGCCTGTAGGAGTCGTAGACAAGACCCTTTCCCGGAAGTAAATGTAGCTGATTTGTTTTAAGATGGCTGCAGTGGAGATGACAAAGACATCAGTCATTGTGATCGCTAACAGATACTCCGTGATCTACCTGGAGAGACCACACCATCCTCAAGATAGCATGATGATCACCAGCATGTTGGCTGGGAGATATTGAAAGAGAAAGATATGACTGAGCTCACTGCAAACAACGACTGCTGCCTCATACAAACATTTACCTCTCTTCAAAATTCACCGTGGCACTTCCAGTGTCTTCTTTATCTGCAAGAATTGACAGGTGTTGGGCATCCCGTGCAGCAGCAAGCATCTGTCAATACAATCATTCCTCAGTGTAAATATTGTTCCCTCATCACTGAGTAAATTCCATTGGCGACTTGTCCAGTTCAGAATAAGTGGAATTATGTGGGGCCCATGATCTGATGCAGAACAAGCCCCAGACATCCTGAAAAACAAAAACGTTGGCTACTCGCCTGTGACATCTAACCCTTTAAAATTTCATCCTTCGAATTTTCAAAAGTGACAGAGTCTCATCACATTCTTTCCCTTAACGTCATACAACTGTTTGAAATCTCATGTCAACTTTGATTCTGCATCCTGTGTACAGCTCAAGTTTATACTTCTAACAGAGTTGGTTATAGATTTGACCAGTCAAGATTAAATCACTGTAATTCTCACCTCAGTTGTTCTGCTCCTGTTCCCGTATTTAAGACGTTCCTTTCTTCAAATATTTTGGTGATATCCCACATATCTCGATTGATTTACTGAATTTGTTGTGGTCGTTTAAATGTGTAGTGAAGTGGCTGGAGACGAATTGCAATTGCACTTTCTAATAATTGTGAATAATATTTAAGATTAAGTACTTAAAAAAACAATAACCCAAATTCTGCGAAACTTCACAGCAGAGTAGCAAATTGCCAACAGTTTAAACATCTTGCAGATCCACTGACATCTGTTGGATTAAACTCTAATTAATTCCTAAGGCCACATTAACAACGGTGCTGTCCTTTGGAAACGCTATACTTGATTATATCCTATGAAAACACACACTGTCCATTCACTTAATCACTGAATGTGTGTATATATTACAAAACATTTCTAAGGTGCAACCATAACAGAAGTCATATTCTGATACCGTCATAAGATCAGTGCCAAAATGTACTTTCCTGCACTATGATTAACTTCTATTGCGTCAATGGGTTAAAATGCTGGAACGCATTTTACTGAATTGGAAAGGAATGTAATCCTGGTCAATACTACAATTTATGTTTATTCATAGTCATTCATCAAGGTAATGTTCCAACGTCCAATAGAACATGTTTCTGAAGGTACACAACATGCAAAATTAATTTTAAGAAGTCTTTTATTACAATGGAATTGCCAGTAATACGTGATATTTTGTCATAGCACCCATAGTAACCCATAATATGTCATATGCACTGGCTTGAAGCTGCCCAAATGAAAGCTTTGCAGTTTGGAAAAAAAAAGTCTGTTGAATGGTGGAAAGGAAAAAAATGTACATATTTCTGGAAATAAACGACAAGAATAATTTTCTTGAGCATCAGTGACATATTAGGGGCACCAGTAACCGCGAGAATGGAACAGCAAATGATAAAGAAGGGGAAAATGACTGGCTCATGCATCATCGCTCATAAACTGGAGGAAATTTTTATTGTTATAGAGGTTTGCTTTGTGACGTATTCAAATTGCCTCTGATTTATTCCGAGTGGTTGTCTCAAGAGGGACTATTATATTACAACATTCACCTCATTTGCAGTTCACTGAAAAAAAATACCTCACTGCTTCCTACCTTCCAACAATGTGAATGACTGCATTCCCCTGTCGCAACAGGCTCGCTGCAATTTTTTGGGGTCGTCCCACTTCAGAAAATATGAGGTTGAGTCTTTATCAAGTGAATCCGCTGACAGCAGACACTGGGCAGAGTCCCTATCTCAAAATGTTCCTTTCTGTTTCTCATTTCTGGCATATCTCAGATAGTTTGTCATTTTAAGAGCCCACCATTTAAAATTCCTCCACCATTTGCGTTCATTCACATGTGTTTTAGAACCTACTCCATTAACACTTTTGAAGCGTTTCCATAAATTTAGAATTGAACTTATGGAAAACAGAATTAACATGGAGGGAGAGTGGGCGTGGTGGAAACCACTAAATGCAAATTTTGGTCAGAGTGAATTCGAAAAATTCTTCAATTGATGAAATCAATCACAATTGGAGGTCGTCCAAGTGGTAAAGTTCGTGTTCAGACATACTGGTGCAGGAAAAGTTGACCAACGTCCATGTTTGATATAACGAGAGAATCATCAGGTTAGTCAGTGTCTGGAAGCTATTTTAAAAATATTTTGTCATTTTCATTGGCAACAGATCGATGTAATGCAGCAACGGTTCATATTCTAGTGCCGGAGGAAATGAGACAAAGCCAATTGCAGTGTTCACTGTCCAGACGTAACACCACCAGAAAATATAAAATTGCAGCAACAATAGAGATATGTCGAGGGACAATATGAATGCAGACATCGTCGAATCGAGTAAGTAACACGTGTTTGTATAATGCCATTGGAACAACCAAAAGAAAGAACAACACAGGTAGAGTCTAGTTTTATACAAAGAGAGACATGATGCAGCTTATTGTAAACTGAGACAGGGAGTAGCATATCTGCAAAAGTGATAGAAATGACAAAGCGAAGTTAAGCATAAGCCATGACACAGCTATCATAGTACTTGTTGATGAAGCGTTTGAAGGTGGACAATTTCAGCAATAACCTGGGAAGATGTAAAATATGACGGAAACGGAGACTGGAGCAGATTTAGTAATCATTGCAATTTGATCAATTGTTACAAAACAATTTATAGGATCTTGTGCATCTGTATCAATGTCTTATGGACTGATCCAATGGCAATCATGGCTGCGTGAAACAGTGATAAGAACAGCGCGTGCGCGCATACAGACTCACAAACACACACACACGCAAACACACACACACACACACACACACATTTCTTTCAACCATTGGCATTCGTATAAGCTCCTATAAATAATGGTAAGTACGTAATATTTCAAGCTAGTACATGATATTAAGTAACTGGGAAATACTGAGAGAGACAAGCATTATGGTGGCAGACATTAACAAAATAAAAATGAGAAATGTTAATTGTCTGAGACAGAGGTACATTCATAATTACAAACTTCAGGTTTTTTTCCCTGACTAATCAAGTTCTAATCAGACACTAACAGAAGCTCAGTTTTTGCAATTTTCCATATTTCTGCAGTAAACCTGCCATACCTCTGCAATTGAGTCATGTTTATGTAGAGAGTGAATTTTCCTACATGCAGGGCAGAATAAGCTGGCTCTTTTGATTTGATTATGCCGCGTTTATTCAATCTTATTGAAGCTTTACTCAACAAGGCAAGTAGGCATATTCCATTATCAATGAGAAGATCAATCACTGTCATAGGAAATGTCAGTGCAGAGTCAAGGTCAGAATATCTTTCCATGTTTCTATTTTTGTCCTTGTGCATGATCAGCGTTGGCATATTCTCCAGCTGAAAAAGGGTCCAGCAACAGTTAATTTCAATTGAAAGAGTTTGATCAGGCTGTAGCTCCCTTCTTCGGAACACTTGAAGACAGGAGTTGACTGAACAGAAATAATTTAACTGGTACGATGAAATAAATTCAGAAAATCGCTCTTGTGTGTGACTCCACGATCATGAGATAAAATATATTAAGATCTGCTGAAAGAACAAACAGAGATCAAAATGTACTCATGTGAAAAGGCATTACAACAGAATAGAGCTACTGATATATGGAGTGGATGGAACAGGGACAAAAGACAGGTTGCAGAAAGGAATAAAGGTGTACATGCCTCCAACTGTTTATATATCGTTATATGTAGAGCAGAGAGAAGCTTCTGTGATGAGCAAACTCTGGCACTGGCAAATTAAGCAAATATCCCGGGGCTGCTCTGAAAATCGTGTTTAATATGAAGTTCAATGAAAACTAAACCCAGAGACTATTGGAGAAAATTAAACAACGGACTGGAGGGAGCGAACATTGTCTGAGACATTGAAGAGGTCGTTCCCACTGAGTAACAGTAAAACCACAACAGAACCTGCAGAAACTGAAACCAACTGACATCTGAGATACTTTGGCACAAGCTCCAACGGTTGCGCAAACCACAAGCAGAACAAAGTAATTGCAGAAATACAATGAAATAGACTGTGAAAATTCTAATTAATTTAATAAAGACGAGTCTCACATGGCCGAATGCACCGAAATTATAGAAAGACTAAAAGAACATTACCTAAAGTATTATTCTGTCAGGATTATTGATATCTGGCATTCGATGTTCAATTTAAATGAAGTTGCATTTTTAGTGAGAACTTCCGCAGTGCAGCAATAAAACGTAGCTGGATCCTTCTGGAAACATGGTATTGGAAATTAAATATCTCACTGATGTGGAAATGTTGATTTGGATTCACTTTCTTTAATAAAACTCGGAAGTGAAAACTAAAGTTATGAAATCGCACAATACAGGAATGTTAATCGACTATGCATCTCAACCCTCAGCATAAAGGTGGAAAACAATTAAGCTCAGAAACCTTAAACGTCCAAAACGCATTTCCTGTTCCATACTTTTCCAATTCGAATACTCAAGTTATTAATGAAACTGTTCATATTACACATCTTTTGTGCAAAATGCAATGCTCCCTCTTTACTGGTTCAGTTTCCAATAACAGTGTGTTACATATAAACACGGGTTAACATGAAAGCCATAATTATTTCCATTAATTGGATGTTTCCTCAATAAATAGGGCATTGGTGACAATATATGCTGTTTAACCATGGAGATTTTGGTTACAAACCATTCTTCACACCCCACCCCCAAACCTGGATTCCGAGTCCAGCTCTAAAAACCTCTGCAGACATGATTTTGTACAGCTATTTCTGTGTCACTATTTCTGTAATCTTCACCTTATTCAAGTTCTGGTAAAACACATTCAGTAATCTGCATCAGTGTGTCGGCAACAGCACCATGTTCTGGCTTTTTGTACGTGTCTCTCCGTGCTCTGCCTCATTGTGTGTCTATAATCCTAACATGTTCAGGTTTTTGAACGCTCTCTTCCAGCTGTGCATCACTGTGTCGGTAATCCCCCTATGCTCAAGATTTTGTACGGCTCTCTCTGTACCCTGAATCAGTGTGCGTGCTGACTGCCGACTCCTTGCACAGTAATAAACAGCAGAATCACTTAGTTGTATTCGAGAGATCATTAACCGACTGATTTTTGCCTGTGGATCAAAAGATTCCGAAATTCGTAGTCCAGCAGCATTTTCTTTCTTCGCTTCTCCTGTAGTGTCTCTCTGAAGGAGATATTTCGGAGCCTGTCCTGGGGACTGACTGTACCAGTAAACTGTGTACTGACAGGATCCTGAATACTTACAAGTTAGAGTAACGTTGTCACCAGCAGGAGAGGTTTGAACAAGCGGTCTCTGAGATATCGGGGTACTGGAATCTGCAGAATGACATTGAACATGAGTAATTATTCAACTACTGTTTATACAGGGAAATTGCAAATGACCGAAATTGACCTGGTTTTTGTGGCAGTTAACTTTGTTGACAGTCCATTTGAATCTATTCTCTTTTATCGAAATATAAATTGCTGAGGAGATAGGGTGACATTTTCTTTCATATGTTGTCTTCTTATAATGTCTGATGAGCTGCCAAAACGAGTGATTGGAACTCATTGAACAGCAAATTTCAAATGGAAAATAAGCAGCAGCTTTAATGGACAGGAAGGCCGGGCTGTGGAGAAAAGCCAAACACAGTAGGAATAATTTGAATGGACACGAAAAAAGGCAGTAAACGCAGGCGTGTTGAATGCTCTCCTATATGATTCCGTTATGAATGTTATATTTCTGATTGTATTTGCTGTGGTGAAATGCAACTCGAGTAAACTTCTTATAACCTGTCGAGACGATTTTCAAAAATAGCTGCCCGAATGTCACCCAACAGTTTTGTGCCATTATACACAGCAAGATACAAAATGAATAAAGTGATTGGTCAATCGTTTTCAGCAGTTTACCTCTGTCCAGGAGATTTTACCTAACGTCGGAACTATTGTTTTATTTTGTTTATTTTTCAAATCATATCCGTTTTGTGGTTGTTTACTTCTAACATGAAATATTTCAATTTAGTTTTCATTTATTTCTGCTGTATAATTTTTTTTCATTTTGTGTTTCTTCTAATTGTTGATAGGTCCCCCAGATTTCCCTCCATAGTCGGTTGGGATCAGTCTGCACTGGTTCTAAGTGTGGTTTTACTGTTCGTCATTGGGAACCCAGCACTCTCTATGAATTTGAACTGGCATCGATTTATTGTCTTCTGAGTATTCGGTGTGGATCTGAAGACAAGGAATCAGGAGCTCTGCCCAACTGATTTATGGCTCTGCATATACTCCAATGTTCAAACCCGCATGAAATCTAACTAACATTTCTGATTTGGAAAGCTGAGTAGATTTAATCTGTCCTTCTCCCTCGGTTTTCTAAACATTCCAACAATGACTCAGTAGAATGTGACCTAAATCCTCTGCTTGGAGGAATATTCCACATTTCGCTAGCAGTTCATCTTTACTTTCATGATTTGGTTTATTCTGTTAGTGAGCATGATACATTAATGAACCATTGCTCTGAGTTTTATCTCATCCACCCCATTAACTGCGTCAGGGTATATATGATTTGTAAGAGGTCACCTTCTGCTTCTCTGCTTCTCAGAGAGAAGAGACCTGGCGAAAACATGCAATTTTGGGCCTCCAAAGCTTTATGAGGAACGGAATGCTGCATATTCAAGGAAACGCCTTGATTGAATTATTTCTCCTTGTGGCAGTGCTAGTAACTGAGACCTTAATCTCGAACTGTGACGATTGTATGGACTTTTCAGCCCAGAATAAATTGTACTGGATGTCTATCCTGTAACAATTCTATATGTTCAAATTAGACGACTTTTCTTTATTTTAACCGCGATGCAATGTAGCTGAGAACTCGTAATCACTTCACAAAGGATAGCAATAATATCTCAGGAGACGGTATGATAAATCAGAGCCGCACTTGCTCCAAAACACACCAATTGGAGAGGAAACATCAATCCATCGACCAGCCCTTCACAATATAAAACTCACCAAATATTCTTGTCAGGGTTATACCTCCGACAATGTCGTGGAAATTGTCCCCTCAGCGTTTTCCTTTTGAGGAATCGTATCTTGCTGGTTTTAAATGTGCAAAGGTCAAGTTTGAAACTGTACCCTTATGCTGCTAAAATATAGCAAACTGAAATCTCAAAAGGGCTACATTGACGAAAAGTATTTACAATTCCTAATTTAAGTCTGAGGTTGGAAAACTGGGAAAATGGTTCATTGTATACAGACACATATGAATGCAATGGAAAGGAATAAAAAAACGACTATAATTCGTATCACCAGCCACAGGTAATTCCTGGAGTTACATCGTGTTGTTCGTGTTCTCAGTCTCCACACTTTCTACCATACTGGTGCGACCCCAACGTTGACTTGCGAGAAATACTCCAGGTCAGTGAAACCACCGACCCAGGACCGATTTGAATACATGCCTTCTTTTGGAAAAGGAGGAGAAAGTGAGGACTGCAGATGCTGAAGATCAGAATCGAGAGCGCTGCGCTGGAAAAGCACAGCAAGACAGGAAGCATCAGAAGAGCAGGAAAATCGACGATGAAAGGCTTATCCCAGAAACATCGATGTAATTTTTCAATACCACAACCACAATTCTTTTGGGAAAATCAGGAATCGAGTTCGTTATTCTCCCCAAAATTTGGAAAATATTACAAAACGTTTACTTCCAAAAGGTTTGTTTTGAGTTTCTTTGCAACTGAAGTTCAAAATATTAAACCGAACATTCATGAAGATAGTCTATAACGAGTCGGAGTGCAGAGTAACTTACCAGGTGTGACAGTCACAACTGTCCCGGATCCATCGATATTGTAATAATATCACAGCAATACTCCTCTTAGTCTCCCCTGCACAAGAACCAACGGTATCTCGAATAGTCGAGAAATCATCAGCGTGCTATTGAATACTCTAAAAATTCAGAGCTTTTAGGTAATTAAGCAATATTCCTTGCGTCCAAGTTTCCTTTGGCTCTAGTTAATTTCCTGGTCTTTTGTAAAATGGCACATGAACGTGGGAGTCAAGTGTTCTCTTCATATAAGCAGAGAAGAATCTAACAAAGAAATTAGTGCTTGCTCGAGTGAGTAAAAATATCAACTTATATTTCAGTGAAGAGAACTTCTTGCCGACAATTGACAATTGCTGCTGGAAAAATTGTAATAAAATTGCACAGAGGTATTTGGTTAGGCTCCTTTCATTGTGTCTGTTGCCAATATCACACAATGTTGCAAATCAATTTAAAACTTTCCAGGACCAGTTGAGATTTGGGTTTGACAGGTGGACGGTAATTCCTGATTCCAGCTGTGAGAATAGGATTAAGACTCGTGTCAATATGCTGTAATCGTGATCAATTATTCCTAACTTCCATTCAGCCACACAAATCCCGACAAAGGATTCACCATCCAAACACACTTGGCATCTGTGAAAACCATCTTGTTATTGACAATAATCCAGTAGATATGTAAATTGGACTATGGGGCAGAAATTAAAAGGCAGAGCTGTGCGATTTTCTGGGCAGATTCACTGGGTTTCAATTTATTTCTGGAATAATCTCCTGTGAGAGTTTTTGAGCGACGGGAAGCCGAGGCCTGTCACTGTGTGCATTGCTCCAGTATCCAGCTTTACAGTAATAGGTGGCGGTGTCTTCAACTCTGGCATCCCGAATTTTCAACGAAAATGTCTTTTGAGCTTTATCCGTCGACAGAACAAACCTCCCGCCGCTGGAGATCCGCTCCCATTCTGTGGCTGTCTGCGTTTGTTTGAAGAATGTTCCACTCTCAAAACGATAAGTGTAATACCAATGATATGCATTAAAAACACAGGTGATGGTGAGGGACTCACACTCGTTCTTAGAAACATTTAAAGGTTTCTGTGTCACTGACTGACTGAACAAACCTGCAAATTAAACAAAAAGAAGTAAATGGGCAATAGAACTGACCCACACAACGCGGTTCAAATTCCAGACCATGCCTGTAATTCAGACGAACTTGAGTAAGATTGTAGTTTTTCATTCACACGATGTTGCTTTCCGTGATTGGTACTCACAGGGTAAACAGAGACACAGGACCAAACCAAGGAGGGCACCCATCGTTCGCTAGCTGGGAGCTGATGGCTTTTGATGATGGGGAATGACAGATTATTCTGGTAGATCCGATCGTGTCCTGCACCGTATTACTAGATATGAATGGAGGTGATTTGCAGGCAGAGTCAGTGAGGTGGTTGATGGGCCGAATGGATTCAAGATCTCTGTACTTTCGTTGTCTGATTAAGTGGTAGGCTTGCAGAGGGAACTTCCCGTTTTATGTGACTTCACCAGCTCTGTGAGCTGGATTTGTAATCCCCTCCCACGTTCGCTCAATGCACAGGGATCGGGGGTGGGGTTAAAGGTGGAGACATTTTCTGTCAGTGATCGCTTCATCCTTCCTTGGCCTCGCGGACATGAGCTTGGTATGCAGCCCTTGTTTCTATTGGGTCAACTGTGTTCAGCAAAGAATCTGAAGTTGCGATACTGGAAGAACCCAAAAGCAAAATTCTCCACTCCAGCATCTTCAGCACTATTTTCTTTTGTTTCCTGCCCATCCCCGTCTTCATTGTAAATCAACAGTGTTGGTGGTGTTTAATGCTGAGCACGCCAGCAGAACCTCTGTCAAACATTTGATCTCGAAAACTGTACCTCAATTTCTGCAGTTTCAGTCAGTCTTAAACTGAGATCCTGATTAAAAAATGATGTATTCCTGTGAGAATGTTGTGGTGAATATATTTAATTGACATGCCAAGCAAACTTTCCCAGAGTTTTGAGCAAACAGTTCAGGTTGTAACTTTGCTGGCCGAGCTGGTAGGTTTGTTCTTGGACGTTTCGTCACCATGCTGGGTAACACCATGGTGACGAAGTATCTGAGCAAACTCATGGTCGGAACCTCAACCTGAGGTACAAATCTTCACAAAAGTCTTGAACAAACAGTTTCTTCAATTCCTTTATGCGTGTTGATATAATTTAACCCTAGAAAGGAATTCGAAATTTGAATTAGATTAATACCTATTCTTTGAAACTGGAGACAATACAGATCGAGTGTCGTCCACGGACCATCCAATCTTTCCAGTAATTAGTCTGAAATAGGGGCTAGTGCTGGTGGTGGGAGGTGTCCAATCTGAATGATACTCATCTAAGTCTTTTTAGAAACTAACGATGTGAGCTTTCCTCAGAATGTCCACGTCTGCTCTTTCCAACTTTTAATTTTACTGATTTTGTTCTTTTTCCCTTAAACCACTTCTAAAACTTTGCCTGGATGTAGCAGTGAGGTCCAAACGATTCGAAATATGTTAAATTGAAATTGCTTACACAGATTGGATTCAGTTGTCGCTCAGTTTGTGACAAAACAATAAACAAGGAGCTTTGATGCCCTTTATTAAAACAGGACATTTGGAGAAACTCATCAGCACTGGTAGTATTTACACAGATAGAAACTGTTATAGTTCTGGTTTGAAGACTCACATTTGGGTCGTACTATACAGATCCTGCCAAACCTGTGGAGTTTCGCCAACATTTGAATGAACCTCCAGTATCCACGCTAGTTTGGGCTATGGACCTAGGGACAGAGAACACCGTCTCCAAATACTTTTTTATCGCCGAATTTGAAACCCTACCGTTGGTGACCGTGTCTTGTGCAGTCTGGAACCTAAAATTAGAAATTTACTTCCGGAATGTTTGAAAACCTTTTACTTCGTTTTCCTCCATCATAACACGCCTTGTAACTGATTACTTTAAGCTTTTGATCATGTGACTTTAAATGGCCGAAAGCTTCTGTGAAATTCCGAGATGCTTCATAACTTTATACCGAGTCATTAAGCTGTTGCATTTCAGTAAGTCCTGGTCACTGACTGCGTGAAACAGGCGGTACAAATGTAAGTCACACAAGTCAGCATTTTACCACAGACGTGGAAATAACTTAGTCCTGAATCGACTGAATTATTCCTGTTCTCTAGATCAAGTAGCAGCTTTCTGTTTGCATCAAAACAGCGCTACGTGTCTCTGGATCTATTGTAATATTCCTGCTGTCTGGATCCAATTCTTTGCAGCAGTAGCTGGAGCAACAATAGTGATGAACAGGGGGCTGCTGTGTAGAGAAATTAATTGTTCAAAAGCCCAGCACTTGGGATCAGTGGTCTACATTTTTTGCAACTGCAGCGGGGGGAACGAGAGCGAGCACCAATGGTTTGGTGGAAATGTAAGTGAAGCCTTTCAAAACTTTCCTTGTGATGAGGCAGAGCGCAAGCTGAGCGGGACCGGATACAGGACAGATGAGTAAATGAGGCAGCATATTTAGGTGGTTGCTTTGCTTCAGTAGTGTCTCCCACCCATCCTCCTGCTCTAACCAAAACCAAAATGTTCTGAGCCCCGATTTGGAAAGGTTACTTGTTCTTCTATATATAGTTTGTTTGTGATTGAATGGTTGGGCATCCGAATGATCCTTCTCTAGAATGTAGGAGGTATTGATCACCACCAGTGTCCCCACTGACTTCATTTGCGGGAAGGTACCCAACTCCAGCTGCTTGGAAACCGCATTAGGGAATTTGAGCTGGAACTGATGGTCTTCAGAACTTTCAGGAGGCTGTGGGGCAATTGAGATTAGTTACAGGGATGTTCAGGAAAATGGTAGATTGGTGACAGTTCAGGGACAGAGAGGGAACACGTAGACAGTGCAGGGAAATCCTTTTTTCCGTTTACCTCAATGACAAGTAGATCGTTTTGGATACTATTGGGGGGGATAACTTACCAGGGGTAAGCCATGGGCTACATGTCTCTGGGACAGAGTCTGTCCCCGTAGCTCAGAAGGGAAAGGGGAAGAAGAAGAGGAAAAGGAAGAGAGCATTAGTCACTAGGGTCTCCAATAGTTAGTGGTAAAGAAAGGAGACCTTGTGCGAATGTGAGAATCTTGTGGTTGGTGTGTTACCTCCCAAGTGCTAACACCAGGAATGTTCAGATCATGTTTTCGGTATCTTTCAGGAGGGGCTAGCGGTCCCAAATCGTGATCTACAGGAGGACCAATGACATTGGTAGGAAAAGAGATGTGGATGTAAGTCAAAAATTCAAGATGCTCGGCTGGAAACTTAGAGCTATAAAAAGACAGCTGTTATCTCTGGCTTGTTACTTGAACCACAACCTAGCGTGGTGAGGAACAGGTTGAGAGAGCAGTCGAACATGTAACGACAGGGATGATGCAGGAGGGAGGGATTCATAGACCTGGATAATTGAGGCACATGGAAAAATAAGTAGGACTGCACCTGAACCGGAGGGGTACCAGTTTATGGTTTGGGTGCTGGATTTGTTGATGCTCTTCGGAACATTTTTGCTAATTCAGCAGGGGGATAGGAACCTGAATATATGCTGCAGAGTTCAGGAGGATTAGTGTAGTGAGGTCATATGTAAGGTGTCAAGTCACAGGAATGTACCAGAAAGTGGAACAGTGATTTGTCATGTGTTTACTTGATCACGAGGAGCATCTGGAATAACGCTGGTGACATTGCAGCATGGGTTGGCACCTGGGACTTCGATGTTGCAGGCATTTCGGAGATATGGACAGAGCAGTGACACGACTGATTGTTATAGCTTCTGGGCTTCAGATGTTTCAGTAAGATGAGAGAAGCTGGTAAAAGAGGGAAATTGTTGACAAAGGACGTTTGATGAGGACGTCAGATCCTGGTGATCAGAGTCGAGAGTCTGGTGCTGGAAAAGCACACCAGGTCAGGCAGCATTCGGGAAGCAGGAGAATCGATGTTTCGGGCATAAACCCTGAATCAGCAATGGGCTGAAGAAGGGTTTATGTCCAGAGTTCGATTCTCCCGATCCTTGGATGCTGCCAGACCTGCAGTGGTTTTCCAGCATTACACTCTCGACAGTATGTATATAGACTAACAAGAGGCAAAGCCGCACTGGATTTGTCTCTGGGTAAGGAACCAGGCCAGATGTTAGTTTTGGAGGTTTATAAGCTCTTTTGAGATAGTGACCATAATTCAGTTACGGTTATTTTAGTGACGGAAAGCGATAACAATTTATTGCATGGCAAGAGGCATAGCTGGACGGAAAGTAGTTATGAAGTGATAAAGCAAGGTTTAGGATGCCTAGGACTAGGTAAGAAACTGAAGGGGGTGCGCACAACTGAAATGTGGAGCACGTTCAAGGAATAACTATTGCGTGTCATTGGCAATTATCTAACTAGGAGAAAGTGAGGACTGTAGGTGCTGGAGATCAGAGCTGAAAAATGTGCTGCTGGAAAAGCGAGCAGGTCAGGCAGCATCCAAGGAACAGGAGTCCTGAAGAAGGGCTTATGCCCGAAACGTCGATTCTCCTGATCGTTGGATGCTGCCTGACCTGCTGCACTTTTCCAGCAATACATTTTTCTGCTCTAATTATGCAACTGTCAGGCAGAGGGGAAATGGTTGAGAGACTGAACCGTGGTTTACGAAGGAAGTTGAATTTCTTTTCAAGAGGAAGAAGGAGACTTATGGAAAGATGAGGCTTGAAGGCTCAGCCCGAGCGCTTCAGAAATACATGTTAGCCAGAAAAGACCTAAACAGAGAGCTAAGAAGAGCCAGGAGGGGGCATGAAACGTCTTTGGACCAAGAAAGGCCATAAATCTTTCTATAAGTATGTCAGAAATAAATGAATGACGAGACTAAAGTTAGGGCCAATCAAGGACAGGAGTAGTAAGTTATGTGTGGAGTCCAAAGAGATAGGAGAGACCTAACATGAATATTTTTCGTCAGTATTTACACAGCAAAAAGACAATGCTGTCGAGGAGCTTACTAAGATATAGGCTATTAGACAAGACAGGGTTGAGATTCATAAGGAGGATGTGTTAGCTATTCTGGAAGGTGCAAAAATCGCTAAATACCCTGGACTGGATGGGATTTATCTTAGCATTCGCTGGGAAGCTCGGGCGGAGATTTCAGAGACTGTCACTTTTATCTTTATGTCGTCATTATCGGCAGGATTCGTGTCAGAAGACGGGAGAATAGCAAATATTCAATAAGAGAGTAGAGCCAGCGCTGGAAATGACAGACCAGTGAGCCAACTTCGGTGTGGGCAAACTGCTGGAAATGATTATTAGAATAATGATTTATAATCATCTAGAAAGGAATAATTTGATCAGGGTTAGACCTAATCGAGTTGTTCGATCAAGTGGAACATTGTTACCTTATTGAGAATTCTTGGTTCCATGTCCGGTAGTTCTGCTGCTTTTAACTCTCTTAGGGTACACCCAATTCTTCATCACAGATTCCCCCCAACTGAAAATGAACTATCATAATGAAAAGATGACTTTATTTTTTCTCTACTTTTTAAACAAATGACGCTGACATACAGGGAAATTGAATATAAGTTCACCTTTACTTCATCCCATATACCTGTACATATATAACATTAAATAAAGACAAATCTCATCTAAACTCCATCAGTTAAATCAATGATAACGCATCTTTGATGACGTCCTTCTGAGCCGGATAATGGATGATTTTTTATTTAAATGGTTGTTACATTCGACTCCAATGAATTAGTCTCAAATTCTAAACTTTAAAACGTTCTAAGAATGTGAGCAGATTGTGATCAGTGTACACAACTGACACCAGCACTTTGTTCGTGACACACACATCAAAATGTTGGAAAGACAGTAGCAAACTCAATAGCTCCGCCAGCTGTGCCATGTGATCTTTCCAGGACACACTAAAGATCTCTACATCGTCGAAATGGACTGCACTGTTCGTTAACTTAGATTCCCTACAGTGTGGAAACAGGCTCTTCGGCCCAACCAGTCCACACCGACCCTCCATAGAGTAACCCACCCGACCCATTCCCTCTGACTGATACACCAACCACTATGGGCAATTTAGCTTGGCCAGTTCACCTGACTGTGGGAGGAAACCACATCACACCCACGCAGATACAGGGAAAATGCGCAAACTCCACGCAATTGCCCGAGGCTGGAATCCAACACTGGACCCTGATACTGTGGGGCAACAGTGCTAACCACTGAGCCACCATGCCGCTCCAACCCTCTTCATGAGTCTTTGCAATATGGCGGGCCCATTCTTCATTTGAAAGGGCGTTACTTTAAACTGATGCAGCCCATTTGTGGTTACAAATGCAGAAATTTCTTTCGCCATCTCTGGCAAAGCTACCTTCCAGTAATCATGCATTACGTCCAACTTGGTGACGTAACTGGCGTGTCCAACTTTCTCGATATAGTCCTCCAATCTCGGAATTGGATATGAGTCCGAATTTATAATGGCATTGATCTTCTGATAATCCATGCAGAGGCTGTTGAGTCCCATCCGGATTGGGAACGAAGAAGATCAGTGAACCCCGTTCGATCTGGCTTGGTTCGATGATTGCTTCATCTAGTAAGACCTCTACCCCATTTTGGACCCTTCTGGCTTTGAAAGGATTAAGCCGGTAGAGGTGTTGTTTTATTTGAGCTGTGTTTCCTCTGTCTACTTCACGTACAATCGCATTAGTCCTCCTCATCTGATTCTAGCATATGGCTGTGTGTTGCAGTAACAAATCTTTCAACTGAATTGTATGCTCCTGAGACAGATAGCTTACTGACGTACCCCACGCCCGAAGGACTTCATGTTTTAATCGATTTTGAAGCACTTCAAAACCCATATAGTCTGGATTTGATTTCTCCTTCTGTGGGGCAGTAACAAACACCTGTTTCTCCAATTCTTTCTCTCCAGGGTAATAGTGTTTAAATATGTTCACATGACATGTCCGATACATCTCTCTTTCTATCTGGCATCTTTACTAAACAGTTCGCCTGAGTCAAATTTTTCTCAATTTGAAAGGAACCACTAAACCTGGCTTTGAGGGGATCTCCTATCACTGGTAACAGTATCAATACGTTTTCCCCTCAGGAAAACTTTCGAGTCTCAGAGCTTTTATTTGCCACCTGCTTCATTCTATACTGTGCCCTTTACAGGTGCTGTTTTCGTTATTCATCTAAACTCGATTTAATCTCTCCGTCAGCTCTGATACATAATCTAATTGTGAGATTTGCAATTTTGGTCCGGCAAAATTTTTACTTAATTAATTTCAAAGGGCCTCTCACTTCATGATCGAGTGTTCACTCAAAGGGAGTAAACTGAGTAGATTCGTTCGGGGCATCTCTAATAGTAAACAATACCAATGGGATGCCTTTATCCCAATCGTTCGGATAATCCTGAAAGTATACTCTCAAAATGGTCTGTAAGGTCTGATCCCAACTTTCTAAAGCTCGCTGGGATTCAGGATGATACGCATTTGGTTTAAAGTGCTGTATACCTAAGCTATCCATAACCTCCTTCATGAGTCTGGCAGCAAACCTTGACTCTGGGTACAATTGAATCTTTCTGGGTAGACCCTACCGTGTGAAGAAACCTACTAAGTCCTTCACTACTCTTTTTACCTTCATATTCCATAATACAATTGCCTCCAGAAATCTGGTAGACATATCTATTATGGTTAACAAGTACTGGTTCACACTTTCAGTACACGGGAGGGGACCTAGAGAATCAATTATAGCCCGCATGAAAGGTTCTTCAAATGGGGGAATTGGCAACAAAGTTGCTGGTTTTATTACCGTCTGTGACTTAAATACGATTTGGCATGTTAGACACATGTGTCAAAAGTTAACCACATCCATGTGCGTTCCAGTCCAATAACAATGCTTTTGTATTGTTATGCCTGTATTTTTCGAACCCAAGGTGACCTCGTACGGGTAGTTCATGTATTACGCGTAAAACCTCCCTTCTGAATTCAACGGACAACATAATATCATGCACTTTCGCCCATTTCCTCTCTGCACTAATGTGCCGTGATCTGTATTTCCGTCTTCGGATTCTATCTTTCACACAATAATCTGGAATGTTCTCGACATGCTTGTCAGAGTATGCATCAATACATCCATCTTTTATTGGCTTGCCATGCTGTTACAAGTCTCTGAGTCTTTCAGGACTACACAGTTCCGTGTGTCCCTCTGCCAGTTCTGGTAGTTTTGCCTGCCTATTACGTCATAAGTGTATATACGAACTGAACCTCAACTCCTTCATGATTTGTTTACAAAATTATGAAGGGTATAGACAGGATGGATAGAGATAAGCTTTTTCCAGAGTGAATGATTCAATAACGAGAGGTCATGCTTCCAAGGTGAGAGGTGGAAAGTTTAAGGGGGATACACGTGGCAAGTACTTCACACAGAGGGTGGTGGGCGTTTGGAAAGCGTTGCCAGCAGAGGTGGTAGAGGCAGGCACGGTATATTCATTTAAGATGTGTCAGGACAGATGTATGAGTAGCTGGGGAGCAGAGGGATACAAATGCTTGGGAATTGACCGATAGGTTTATACAGTGTATTTGGATCAACTCAGGCTTGGAGGGTCGAAGGGCCTGTTCCTGGGCTGTAAATTTTCTTTGTTCTTTGTTCCTTCATCATTCACTTTAGTTTTCACTTCGTGCTGTGACTTATGATAGTGGGATCTGGTTAACACGTAGTCTGAGAAAATACCAGGATATTTCGTATTTAAGTCCTCAGTTTATTCATCTTCCGTGGGTTTCTCCATAACAAGGCGTGTCCTCCTCCCATGGATCCTGCCAAATCATTCCCAAGAACAAACTGAAATCCTCGAACTCGCACGCTGTCAATCAATCCTACTGTAACTTCCCCAGACTTAAGTTGGCACTTCAACCTGACTTTACACAGGGTAACGCTACATTTATCTCCATCTATCACACACTGTCAGGGAACAGAGCATAAAGAGGGCACATTCGCTCATTACTTACTATCAGAGACTGGTTAGATTCTGTAATTATCCTAATTCTAACTTCTTGTCCTTCTCCCCCTGTTCTTTCTGCGTAAATCTGAACATAGAGGCATATTCTTTGGAGAGATGAGGTACTACCTCCATACCCAGCCCCATCTAGATTGCGCACTCTCCTGTAGCTCCTCGGCTCGTTTAGCTTATTTTGTGATATTTTTCCCACAACGCCTTTCTTTAATGACCAGCACTTTGTCTTTAGGTGTCCCACTTTACCACAGTGGAAACACCTGAGGCCTTTCACCTCCTTTCCACTCTCATGGGCTTTCTTTTTATCCTATGGTAAACGCTTGCCAGTGCTCTGTACTCTTGGTTTAGTGATGGAGGATCTCCCCTTTTCCAAACTTCTATTCCTGGCCAGAGCTTGTCATATGCACTAATATGCTTTGCAGTTTAAATTTCCCGTTACCGGGCAACATCATTGCAAACCTTTCCTGCAACCTCTCCACTACGGCCTCATTTTTCTGGTAGTGTGGTGATCAAAACTTTATCAAGATTTCAGGTGTGGCCTTACTGAGGTTCCATAACGGTGCAGCATATCTTTCTATCCTTATATTCAATACCATTTCCAATGAAGACAAGCATGCCATAGACCATTTTTTTGCGACCTTATCTATCCGCACTATCACCTTCAGTAATGTGTGGACCTGAAATCCAGATCCCTCAGCTTATCAAGATTCCTACAGGTTCTGCCATTTACTAATGTAAATTTCCACTTGTGTTGATCTTTCAAATTCATCACTTTACAGCTGTCCAAATAAAACTCAATCTGCCTTTTTCCTGTCCATGCCTCCAAATGACTTATACCCTTCTGTGTTCTATGATAGCCGTCTTCATTACCCACAACTCCACTTGTCTTTGTATTGTCCTTAAACTTACTTGTTAGACCAGCCACGTTTCTTCCAAGTCATTTATGTAGACCGCGATCAGCAGAGGTCAGAGCACTGATCCATGTGCAAACCCACTAGCCACAAGTCTCCATTCCGAAAAGCCTTATTCTGCCGCGACCCTCTGTTACCTATGACTAAGCCTCTGCATCCACCTTGCCAACTCACCTGAATGCAATATGACTTCACCTTTTGCACCAGCCTGCCATGAGGGACCTTGTGAAAAGCTTTACTTTAGTCCAAGTAGACAGCATCCACTGCATTTCTCTCATTAGTCATCTTCACTACCTTCTCAAAAAATTCAACCAATTTAGTGAGGCACAAACTCCACTGCACAAAGACGTGTTAGGTATCACCATTAAGTTCCATTGCTCATGAATACGCAAAGATCTTGAACCTGAAAATGCTTTCCAATACTTTTCCTGCCACTGATGTGAGACTCTCAGGCCTGTAATTTCCTGAATTATCCCTGCTACTATGTTTAAACAATGGGGCAACATTGTCTAGTCTGTAGTTCTCTGGGATCATACCTGTATCCAAAGAGCGTATAAGGATGTCTGTTAATGCACCAGCATGTTATTCATTTTCCTTCTTGAATATTCTGAGATAAATCCCATCAGGTCCTGAGGACCTATCTACGTAAATACTTTTTCAGGCCCTCAATACCCTTGTTTTTTTTAAAAACATTTTGACATGCACAATACCAAGAATCTTTCTATTGACCCAATATTCTGTCTTCCTGTTATTCTTCCCAAAGTGAGTCACGTCACATTTATCTGCTTTGAACACCATTTGACACCTTACAGCCCAATTCTGTAGTTTATCCAAGTGTCCTTGCAACCTGCAACATTCTTCCACACTACCCAGCACTCCACTGACTTTTGTATCATCTGCAAACTTACTAACTCGCCCACCTGTGCCTGCGTTCAAGTCGTTTATAAAATGCTCCAAAACAGATCCTTGTGGAATACCACTAGTATGCCACCGGACTCCAAGCTGAACATTTTCCATGAACCACCACTCGTTGCCTTCTTACAGAAAGCCAGATTCCAATCCAAACTGCTAAATCACCTTCCTTCCAATGCCACCGCATTTTCTCCAATAGCCTATCATGTGGAAACTTATTACAAGCTTTACTGATGTCCATGTACAGTATGTCAAATGCCCTACCCTTATCCACATACTTGGTCACCTCCTGAAAAAATTCTGTGAGGTAAATGAGATACGACTTACCCTTGATGAATACATTTTTAGTATTGCCAGGAAAATTGTTGCTTGTAAGATAATCATAAATCCGAACTCTAATACTCCTTTTCAAACCTTTCCTTGCAGCAGACATAAGGCTTGCTGGCCTATGACATGTCTACTACCCTTCTTGAGAAAGTGCACTACATTTGCAATCTTCCAGTTAGCTGGTACTAAACCTGTAGACAATGAGGACTGAAAGATCAGGCCAAAGGTTCCTCCATCTCCCTCCTAACGACCCAGAGAATTCTCAGAGAAATCTCTTCAGGCCCAGCGGATATATTTAGTTTCACACATTTGAGAATGGATAACACCTCCTCCTTACTAACCTCAATCCCTTCAAGTCTAATAGCCTCTATCTCCGTCTTCTCCTTGATAATATTCTCCCAGTTCTGATTGAAAACAGATGAGAAATGTTCGTTTAGTACCACTCTGATCTCCACAGAGTGCACACACAACATCCCACTTCTGTCTTTGACAGGCCCTATTCCTTACGCTTATACTTCTCACATTGAAACATATGGATTTCAGACCGCCTCCCCTGCTTTTTTCAGCAACGTTGCCTTACGGTTCTTGATCTTAGTCACATTTGCCGTGGTTTCCCCATCTCCCTTATTTTGTCCATCTGCTGCTCTACACCTCTGGTACCTATTCCCTCCTCATACGATTTTAACTCCTCCTCAATTAATCTAACCTCGTACTCCCCCAAGCACATCAGTCCTGGTTCTGCCCAAGTGTAACCAGTTTAGTTTGTGCAGTCCCAAATACCCCAGGAACGCTCCCAATGCCCAGCGAATCTGATACCTTCCTGCTTACAACTTCTTTTCAACCAGTGTTCATCCTATACATCCTGCTTTTCGATTCTGACCGGGTCATGACACTTGTAGTAATCCTGAGATAAGTACCTTCAAGGTACTGTATTTCAGCTTTTTTCCTAGTTCTGTACATTGTGATTTTGGGATCTCATCCTAGTTCATTTTTCCTATACTGTTCATACCAAGGCGTACCATGACTACTGACTATTTTCCGTCCGCCTCCAGAATATCCTGCAACTGCCCTAAGCCAAACAGTCCACTGCTTCTGAACTGACTACCAAAAATAATTCAGCTTTCAGAACTGACCATTACTCTTTCATTGTAGGTCACTTCTAAAACATAAAGTTTGGCCGAAAGTCTCATCTGTTTAAGTACAAACAAAAATGCCCGCAATTCCCTTTTCATCTCTGTACAAAACCAATCGACTTCAGAGCCCTGTTTAACAGTCCTTCTGAAAATAAATACAAGGACACAGTAAACTTGAGAAAAGGAAGAGCTAAGAGAAAAAGGACTATCTTTGTGACACCATCCTTACTTGAAAAATATATCGCTGTTTCTTCACTGTCGATGGATCTTGGAGAAAATCATGGATTTTACTCCGTGGCATTGTGGGTCAACCCACAGCAGGTGGACTGCAGCGGTTGAAGAAGACAGCTTATCACCACTTTCTCAAGGGCAACTAGGAATGTGCAATAAAGGCTGGCCTGTCAGCGATGCCCACATTTCACGAATGAATAAATACGTAAAACTATAAATAGTTATACAATCTAAGCAGAGAGTCCACACAGTTTGTCAGCAGGGCATTCTGCCCATCTAATCTCTGTTGTACATCACACCCAGATCTACCCTAACCCTGCATCTCCTACTGTTCATTTTCCTGTCAGATCCATTTTTGGCGTGTGCGAGAATTCTAATTCACTTCCAGATAGGCAGAGGGAAAATTTGTAAACTTCACACCACGTAGCCACAGTAAGAACATGACAAGAATGCTTCCTTAGAATTGATATTGCTCCACTCAGAAATTGCTTATTTTTTGGCATTGTAAATTTCATCGAGATCTTGCCAGGGTAAGGTGCAGTCATACTTACAGAAGCAGTCTGTAACGTTGTCTTCTTGCGGGGTGTTTGAATTATCAAGGCGACTTGTCAGTTTGTTTACTTTTGCGTTATCTGTGATACATTCACGTCAATCAGGATTTGATTGGTCCGATGACATGTATCTGTGCTCTTTCACCATTCCCATTCAAATGTGGGAGACTTTGCCTCAATTCTTTTTCTTTTCCTTTAGAACATTTGGTTACCTTGTATGGGCGCTGCTGGCATCTACCACGAATAGTGCGTGGCAGCGTGGCGGCTAGCCATAGATCTGATACACTGCAGGGCATCTGATGTAAAAGCAGCAGTTCCGTGTACAATTAGACACAGTAAAGTTCACTAATACCTTTTAAAATGGATCTCATCAGTAAGTCCAAGAGCAACAACATTTGATTTATTCATTGGAAATTCCGTTGTGGAATAAAGACTTAGTTACAATGCAGAAGGATCATAGTCTGAAATCGGTGGATGTTGCACATGAATTTGAAATCCTGGGGCTCACCTGTTCACAGTGTTATGCGGGGAAGGAGACCATGTCTGTTATTTTGAGCTTCTCCATTGAACCGGAACTGGTGTGAGAATTTGAACAACGCAATTACTTATCAACACCACTAGATGTCAATGTGAATCCATGCTAAATATCGAAGATGAGAGCTGGTGCAGGCGTGGACTTCCAGAAAATTTGAACGACTGTCAGTGTGAGAGGCTCAATACAGGAACAAACATAGATTCAGTTTCTTCAGCAGCTCCAGCAGGTTAAGCGTGAGTTAGACGTGAACCGTGCATTGCTCTAGATAGTTACTTGTATAAATGTAATAATTAACTACAGTTCCTCAACGAAGCTCCATGGTCAATTGCTTTCATCACTTATCTTGCAATCTGATGATGTTCCAAATTTGCGGTGTTGTCCTGCTGTTTTCTACTCTGATCTCCAAGGAGGTGACTGGAGAAAGTGAAGTGAAGCAACTTCCTACCTGGATGGTCGTCACTGAATTGGGAATTGTGTCCATGAATTGCTCGTTTGCCAATATAGTTAACACAGTGCGTTGGTACAGTCAGCTCCCGAATCATCCACCCCAGCATCTGGTGATGGCCAAAAGAGAAGAAAATCCATCTGAGAGGATCACCGCTTCAATCAGTACAGTCAATAAAGTCAGTATTCTGACTGTTAAAGACGCCAGACTTAATGACACTGCCACCTACCTCTGCGCAATGAAGACACAGTGTAACAAACAGTGGGTGAGTCTGTACTAAAACTTGCATAGAGTCGCGATTTCTGTTATGCTGAGTTTGAAGAATGAGCATTACTAATGGTGTGCTTCATAATCAGATATAAGGCAAATGAAAGCAAATTACACTCGAAAGGATGGAGCAGTAACATTTAAAGATAGTCAGAATTAATGTCAATTGGTTATGCAGATGGAGGTGAAGGAAGGGTATATTTGGAAATCAGAAACTTTAATGGGGAAAATGGAAAGTGGAAGGATGCACTAATAGTACTTTCAGAGTGCAGAATGGTGAATCAATGTTGAAGATGAAATGGAAGAAAGTATAAAATAACAGGCATGATGCACAGAAGTTAAAGATCAAGGTAAATCACAATTGAAGAAAATTTGGTAGAAACATGGTGTTAGCATCACTGAATTTCCGGCTGTCAACATCCTGGAGGTTTTAATGACCAAAACCTCAACTGTACCCAACACATAAACACAATGGCTACAAGAGCAGGTCAGAGACGAGGAGCACTGCCGCCAGTCATGTATGTCCTGACGCTATAAATCCAGCCACTATATGCATGACAGAAGTCAGGGGTGCGACAGAATACTGTCTACTTTCCCAGATGAGTGCAGTACGAACAGTACCCAAGGAGCTTTCTCATCGAAGAGAAAGCAGCTCGGCTTAATTGGCACTACATCCATGAACATTCATGTCCTCAACCACCGTGGCTCAGTGTATACCACCTACAAGTTGAGAGTTATAAGGTAGCCAGGAAGGAGCTAAAGAGGGAGCTAAGAGAAGCGAGAAGGGGACATGAAAAGTCTTTAGCTGGTAGGATTCGGGAAAACCCAAAGGCTTTCTATAGGTATGTCAAGAATAAAAGGATAACTAGGGTAGGTATCGGTCCAGTCAAGGATAGTAGTGGGAAGTTGTGTGTGGAGGCGGAGGAGATTGGAGAGACATTAAATCAGTACTTTTCATCAGTATTCACTCAGGAACAGGACACTGTTGCTGATGTGAATATGGAATCACAAATAATTAGAATGGATGCCCTGGAAATATGCAGGGAGGAGGTTTTGGGAATATTGGAAAGGATGAATATAGATAAGTCTCCTGGGCCTGATGGCATTTACCCCAGGATCCTATGGGAAGCTAGGGAGGAGATAGCAGAGCCATTGGCCTGGATTTTTATGTCGTCATTGTCTACGGGAATAGTACCAGAGGACTGGAGGATAGCGAATGTGGTCCCATTGTTCAAGAAAGGGAGTAGGGATAGCCCTAGTAACTATAGGCCAGTGAGTCTGACTTCAGTGGTGGGCAAAGTCTTAGAGAGAATGGTAAGGGATAAGATTTATGAACATCTGGGTAGGAATAACGTGATCAGGGATAGCCAGCATGGTTTTGTGAAGGGCAGGTCGTGCCTCACAAACCTTATTGAGTTCTTTGAGAAGGTGACTAAGGAAGTGGATGAGGGTAAAGCAGTAGATGTTGTGTATATGGATTTTAGTAAGGCGTTCGATAAGGTTCCCCATGGTAGGCTAATGCTAAAACTTCGGAGGTATGGCATTGAGGATACATTAGAGGTTTGGATTAGGAATTGGCTGGCTGGAAGGAGACAGAGGGTAGTAGTTGATGGATTATGTTCATCTTGGAGCGCAGTTACTAGCGGTGTACCACAAGGATCTGTTTTGGGACCATTGCTTTTTGTTATCTTTATAAATGATCTAGAGGAAGGACTTGAAAGCTGGGTAAGCAAGTTTGCGGATGACACAAAAGTCGGTAGAGTTGTGGATAGTGCGGAAGGAAGTGGTAGGTTACAGCGGGATATAGATAAGTTGCAGAGCTGGGCGGAAATGTGGCAAATGGAATTCAATGTAGCTAAGTGCGAAGTCGTTCACTTTGGTAGGAATAACAAGATGATGGATTACTGGGCTCATGGTAGGCTACTTGGTAGTGTGGATGAGCAGAGGGATCTTGGTGTCTATGTACACAGATCTCTGAAAGTTGCCACCCAGGTAAATAGTGCTGTGAGGAAGGCATATGGTGTACTGGGCTTTATTGGCAGAGGAATTGAGTTCCGGAGTCCTGAGGTCATGTTGCAGTTGTATAAGACTCTGGTGAGGCCTCATCTGGAGTATTGTGTGCAGTTTTGGTCGCCATACTATAGGAAGGATGTGGAAGCTTTAGAACGAGTGCAGAGGAGGTTTACCAGGATGTTGCCTGGAATGGTAGGAAAATCTTACGAGGAAAGACTGAGGCACTTGGGGCTGTTCTCATTGGAGAAGAGAAGGTTTAGGGGAGATCTGATAGAAGTGTATAAGATGATTAGGGGTTTAGATAGGGTAGATACTAAGAACCTTTTACCGCTAATGGAATCAAGTGTTACTAGGGGACATAGCTTTAAATTAAGGGGTGGTAGGTATAGGACAGATGTTAGGGGTAGATTCTTCACACAGCGGGTTGTGAGTTCATGGAATGCCCTGCCCGTATCAGTGGTGAACTCTCCTTCTTTATGGTCATTTAAGCGGGCATTGGATAGGCATTTGGAAGTTATTGGGCTAGTATAGGTTAGGTAGGATTCGGTCGGCGCAACATCGAGGGCCGAAGGGCCTGTACTGCGCTGTATCCTTCTATGTTCTAAGATGCAATGCTGAAGGTTACCAGTGATCCTCAGACGCAAGCGTCCATATCAACGACATTTTCCATCTGGAAATTCAATGGCCAGTAGATATATGGGAACACCACCACCTTCAAGATTATTTCCAAGCCAGTCACTATCTTGATTTGCAAATATATTGAAGTTCCTTCACTGTCACTTGGTCAAAAACAGATCATTCCCTTTCTCGCCATTGTCGGTCAACCACTAATAGGCGAACTGCAGCACTTCAAGAAGGAAACTCTCACCAACCTTTACAAGGACAACGAAGGTCAGGTAATAAATGCTGGCCAGTCAGCGGTGCCTACATCTTACAAATACATGTAACATTGTCAATACTGACACAACCTAAACCAAGAAACCCTGCAGGTGGATGCAGGCCATTTGGTCCATCAAGCCTCTGAAAGACATCATCTCCAGACCTTGTATATTTAACTTACCTAACCTGCCCATTTTTGACTGTGCGAGGTAACCAGAACACCCACAGGAAATCCATGTTGACATCGGGAGAATATCCAAATTCCAAAATGACAGTTCTTTTGGGTTGAATTCGGACCTGGGTCTTTGGTGCTATAAAGCAGGTATGCTTACCACTTAGTCACAATGCCATCATCGTGAAAGCATTTGATGAAAATTCATGATTTGCTTTCGTCCCACTCGTAAATTGTTTCTTTTTCGTTGCTTCAAATTTCCTGTAGATCTCGCCAGAGTCTTGTCTCGTCTCAGTCATTGGAACAGGTTGTAACTTGGTTTATCGTATCGACTCGTTGAATACTCATCGCCAATTGCCATCCCATTTATTTTTGTATCATGAGTAACGACTTCAGTCAGGATTTGGAATTTACATTGGCATGGACCTCGGCTCTTTCACCAATCGCATTCAAATGAGGGAGACTTAAACCGAATCTCTTATGTTTTTTTGAGCAATACGTTAGCCTGGTATATTCTGAGACAATGTGGAGGTGAGCCATGTGCTTGATCCACTGCAGTGCATTTGATATCCATGCAGGAGTGAGTAGACTCAACATCTGCTGTTCAAACCAATTGCCCAGAGCTCCGTCGATTTAACAACCCCAATTAAGGATCATACAGTCAACGAAATCTACCTGCTTCTAATCACTAACATTGATGAAACAAATTAGCAAAGAACTGCAGTTGCTGGAAATCCGATCCAAAAGCAAACAACTGGAGAATCTCGCAGGTCTGGCAGCAACTGTGAAGGAAAAGCTGAGTGAACCTTTCTAACCCTTATTTAGAACTTTGTTGCTTTATCACATCAGCCATAATATAAACTTATGTTCAAAAGAGCTTGAAGCTTATTGGTTGAAATGAAGAATAAAGGACCGTGATGCTCATTGGCTTTCACAAGATGCCTTTCCAAAGATTGTCCAATGAGCAGAGATCCAGAAAGTACTCAATCTGAATTACCCAACTCTTGACAAGAACCATTTTAGCTTCAGCCAGTTCTGCTCACGTTCACCGTGAACTCTCTGCAAACGTTGCCAAGAGCTCTGGGTTTACTCTTCACAAGTGCAGCTGTTCTAACTGGTAGGTTGAACACTCGTCTATGTATGTGTTTCAGTTCTTTGCTGAGAATTCCATTTTATTCAAGCACTTTGCGCAACATCGAAGCAACAATACATTCTCCCAAATAAAAACCATTTGGATCTAAATTTGCCACAACAATGAGAAATTAGTGAATGTCCATAAGCGAATGGCAGCGGAAGATTTAGGCTGGAAACCCAAACAGGACTAATGCCATTCGGATGATTCGACCGAAGGGAGAAAATTTTAGATACGTCAACAGTTTTCATGTTCCCCTACAGATTTCCCGAGATGAAATGGGAAATAATCACCCCATATGAAATGGAATCTAATTGAACTTCCCTCATTTGTATCTCGGTTTTTTGATCAAGGTGCACGGGTCAATTCTGGACGATAAATATATTGTCGTTCCTTATTTAATTTTGTATAACTCATGGCTTTTCCAGGACTTTGTCGTGGCGATTCTGTCTCACAAACACTGGCTGCAATCAAACTGAATGAAGGGGAAGATCTGCTGCTGTTCTGTAATTACACTACAATAAGTTGCAATCCTGACCTGTACTGGTACCGTCAAACTTCCAACGGACCGTTGCAGTTTCTGCTGCAGAAAGACCAATATAGTGAGAAAACGGGGAGTTTTCTCCTGCACAGGCCTTCTTGGAATTTTGATCCTGTGAACGGCACTACCAAACTGAATGTGTTGAATGCAGAACTAACAGACTCCGCAGTGTATTACTGCGCACGGCGTCCCACACAGAATGTGAACTAGGCTGACCCTGTACAAAAATTCGAAGACCATCACTGAACATGTTAGCGTGTTCAGCAAACAGTGAGATCGGGGTGTATCTGAAGCGATTCTCGAGCTCACAGTGATATCTGATACTAGTCATTCGGACACAAAGATTTAATTATTATAAATCAATTATTGAAATGAACAAATAGTTGTGTGAATGTAAAGCAAAAAAAAACAGCTTTTTGTGCATTTCATGATATTGGAAAATACTGTGCCAGCGATGAGCTGCTCTCGAAAATTCAACAACTTTGTTTGATCCAGCAAAATCCTCCAGTAAAACGGAACTGCAGCATTCAGGTTGAGAGAATAACGTGCCACAGGACTCTCATAATGTACTTTTAGAATAATCCAAACAATGTCAAACATATTGTGCGTTATTGAGTACTGCCCCAGTACCTTCGCGTGAACCATTCCAGGATGGCACGTTGTCGATTCACAGGTCAAGGGTAACGCTGACATGCTTTAAAATATCAAGAAGGAGATATGATGTAACTCACATTGGAACCAAACGAATCAATTAAAAACACTTGAGGTTTCTTTTGTTAGGATGGAGGGAAAATGAACATTGTTTATCCTCTCGCAACTTGGTTAATTTTTTTTGTCAACAAATCACATCTAGATATTTAAGCTGCGTATAGACCAACGAGTTGCTCTTCTCCCTTTGGCGATAAGTGAGAGAAACAATGTCGAATTTTGGGAGCGTGTCACAAAAATAAAGTTCCTGTGTTTGGGCTTTCGATCCAGTAAAACGTGGTTCTTAAAAAAAGAGGATGCACTTGGAACTCGGCATCCTACATTTTGCCAATCAGCATAACCCTTTTGTTATAGAAGAAGTGAAACCTTTTGAAACGATCACACGTGAGATGATGTATTGAGTAGACGACAGTCATGAGAGTTTCTGATAAGCATTTGCAAAAATGGTTTGTGGAAGTGCTCAGTCTTTGTGTCAGCACATCTTTGTACAGTGGTACACTACTGTGCCTGACCACTCAGTACCACCACCAGCAATAACGTAATGAGCAAAAAGAGAAGTTGCTGCAAAAACTTGGTAGGTCTATCAACATATGTGAAAAAATAGTTGAGTTAATGTTTCGATGTATTGATCCTTCTTTAAAATTGGACCCAGAACTTTCAGTCGGAGTTTTGTTCACTGATGTTGCCATACCTACTCAGCTTTTCCATAACTTCTGCTTTTGATCCTGATTTTCACTATCATTGATCTTTCTGTTTTAAATTTACCAACAATGTCATTAATTATTGTTCATTCAGTCAAAAGGGTGAACCTACAGTCATAGTCTGTCAAAGAACGATACGACATAGAAACAGACACTTTGGCCCGTCATGTCTGTGCTGACCAAGTGATGATGAAAATATTTTTCATAAATGCTTCAGGCCCTCTCTCCACATCACCAATAAAAGTGTTCTTCACCTCGTGTGAATCCAGAACCCTGGCTAAAAATTTCCAGAAGTTCCTCGATGAATTTGTTGAAGATTTTGACTTCAAAAGACCTCGCACTCGGCATGAAGGCACATTTCACGAGAATGAAGTATAAAATAGAGGAATGACTGTGAATGAAAAGGGAGAAATTTCAAACAGGGAAAGAGATGACAGTGAAGCAGCCAAATATGCACAAATACAGTTTGTTTTCCAGAAAACTACAGTTGAAATAGTAGCAGTTATTATCTTTGCTTTTCATTCAGGTTAGGAGGTTTACTATTCCCGCTCTTTTCTCTGTTAGCACCTCAACTCTGCAGGATATCTGCGGAAACGCAACCTGGGCTGGCAATGCGATGGACAGCGTATCTGAATGATATCAAACATATTGTGCTTCATTAAGTACTGCTCCGTACCTTCACGTTAACAGTTCCAGAATGACACGTTGTCGATTCACAGGTCAAGGATAACAGTGATATGCTTAAAATATCCAGAGGATAGAATGTAACTCACATCTGAACTACACGAACCAATTAAAAGCAGTGAGTAGTGTCTGACTAATGAGTCAGAACCGCCAGTAAAAGTCTGAGGTGCTTGAGGATTTTGTTAGGTTGGACGGAAATGAACATTTTTCATCCTCTCAGCAAATTCCCTAATTCTTTGTCAGCAAATCACATCTTGATATTTAAGCTGCCTATGAACGATCGGGTTACTCTTCTCCTTCTGGCGATAAGTAAGAGAAACAAAATCCTATTTTGATAGGGAGTCACAAAAGTAAAGTTCCTGACTCTGGGCTTTGAACCAGTGAAGTGGTTCTGCAGAATAGAGGATCCACGAGGGAAGTGGCATCCCTCAGAAGATAGTCAGCATAACCATTTTGTTACAGAAGACGTGAAACCTTTTTATCTGACCACACATAAGATGACGTGTTGAGAAGTCGACAGTCATGAGAGTTTCTGATGGGCAGCTGGAAAGATGGTTTGTGGGAGTGCGTTTTATTTGTGTCAGCACATGGTTTTACAATGAAACGCTGCAGTGCCTTGCAACTCAGTACTACCAGGACCCATAAAGTAATGAACAAAAAGAGAAGTTGCTGGAAAAGCTTGGCAGTACCGGACCCAAAACTTTCACACAGATCTTTCTTCACAGCTGTTGCCATACCTACTAAGCTTTTCCAGTAACATCTGTTTTTGGTCCTGATTTTCAGCATCTGCTATCCTTTCGGTTTTTATTTATCAATAATGTTACAATTTCTTGTTCATTCAGTCAAGAGGGTGAACCAGCAGCCATCGTCATTCATGTAACAATACAGCATAGGAACGGACCCATTGGCCCATCATGTCTGTGCTGATCAAATGGTGGTGTAAATGCTTTTCACAAATGGACCTGGCTACAGGTTCTCTTTGCACTTTGTGCATTTGACTTATTTCGTTGGAATGCTAAACAGATTTAAATGCAATGACAAAGCAAGTACTTATGACATAATTGTTCATATCGTCAATGACTACAATAGGCATGTCTGCAGAAAGCAGAACATATTGCCAAAATATGTACAATGATTTTGATCAGTGAGAATCCATAAAGGAGGGCACATAATTTAAGACAAAAGGTATTATAAGGTGATGCTTAAAGAGGCACCAGCATCACATCAACCTGATTCTCCTAATTACTTAGTGTAGGAATGTGCAGTGTCAGTTGTTCCGAATGGAATGTCCTTCCAATCCTGAGCATAACATTGAAGATTGAGCATTTCATATTGTCGCCTTGGGTTTCATTCTGAAGAAAGTGGAATTGTGATAATTTGATGTTGTTCAGCAGACGTGCTGCACGAAAGAAGAGAGGAGGGGCCTGCTTTGAGGTGCTGAGCTGCAGCAAATGTACATCACCAATAAAAAGTGTCATTCAACTCGTCTGAATGCAGAACCCTCGCTTGAAATAGCCAGAAGTTCCTCGATGAATTTGGTCAACGTGGTTAATTCAAAAGACTCGCACTAGGCATGAAGGCAAATTTCACGGGATTGGATTACATAATGGAGGAACAACTGCGAATGAAAAAGAGAGAAATATCCAACCGGGAAAGAGATGATAATGAAGCCTCCATACGGGAACAAACACGGTTTGCTTTCCAGAAAACACAAGGCTTTTGAAGACTCAATTTAAATAGTATCAATTATTATCTTCGCTTTTTGTTCAGGTTGTAAAGGTTACTATTCCAGCTCACGGCTCTGTTAACACCTAGACCCCGCAGGATATCTGATAAAACATGATCTGGGCTGGTGATGCAACGAACAGCACATCTGACTGCTCCCCAGCTGGATATAGGTGTCACTCCACCATGTTCTGGTGGATGTTGCAATGTGTCTAACCTGGTCACGATTCTCATATCACTCATTAAGGCGTTCGATTTCAGACGAGAAAATTCCAGGATAGTCGCCACTTTTCTGTGGGTTGTGGCATGACTCCTACCAACTCCAAGATTCACACTTAATTCCATGAATTTGGTCATTGCTGAGGGAGTTGGAATTACGTTTTGTGTTCGACATTGGTGGCATTCCTTTCTACAATTCCTGTTCCAAGTTTCAGCTTGGATGTTGTGCACCTGGATGCAATAGAAAGACGGTCTTCCAGTTGTTCACATCTCTTCTATTTCTGGAGGGAAGTCTTCAGGATGTCTTTGAAATGTTTCCTTTGACGTTGGTGTACTCCTTTGAACACAGTGAAGATGATTTGTTTTCATAGTCATAGCTTAGGCATGCTGTCCCATGTCCAGACTAGCGGAGTGGGATCTAAGGGTCGGTAACTTGGATGTTGGGTCTATTGGTGATTTGAAGCACTTTGAATTTTTTTTGATGGTCTTCATATCTGGTCACTGTTATAACTGAATTCAGTGCGCAAATTGCTGAACAACAAAATGGCTGGAATGCCTCTTGGATGATGTGACAATTTGCGATTGTCTTACTCAGGTGTCTGCACAAACTATTGTGCGGCAGGTGCAACACAGGAAAGATTAATTTCCGCCCCTTTGTCAACTCGTCGAGTTGCATAAACAATAAAGTGCGGTTTTTGTCAATGTCCGCTTTATGTTCAGAACTTTCAAATGTATTGTCAGAACAATCATTAGTTTGTATTTAATTTTTGTTGTCTGTTCTGGAACAATAAAATAAGACATGTGAATGCTGAAATCTGAAGCCAAACAAAACTTGCTGATGAAACTCAGCCGGTCTGGCAGCACCTGTCAGGAGAAAACAGAGTTAAAATTTTGAGTCCACTAATTCTTCATCAGAAAACTGCGTGTCCCAGTTGACTTTTATAAGAACATAAGAACATAAGAACGAGGAGCAGGAGAAGGCCATCCGACCTTTCGAGCCTGCTCCAACATTCAATAAGATCATGCCCTAATTTTTTTGGTGACACAAATCTCACCGATACGAACATGTCAAATTAAAGGTTGGTGTTCAATTAATCTCTTCTGTTCGATTTTCATCCTGCACGTTTGTTGAAACTTGTGTCAGTCCAACCGCCACTGCAGCATGAAGAATACGCAACAACCTTGGTGGAGATGTTCAATTCCCAAGAATATATTGCACACATTCAAATGTGTGTGTGTGTGTGTGTGTGTGTGTGTGTGTGTGTGTGTGTGTGTGTGTGTGTGTGTGTGTGTGTGTGTGTGTGTGTGTGTGTGTGTGTGTAAAACATTTCGTGTCATTCTAAACAGATAAATAACAATGAAGATGTCCACAATACTTGCAATCGAGGAGCAATTGTTTGTCTGCATGGTAATGTAATTGTTATTGCAGAACAAGTAGAAGAAACATCATATATTAGTCACTGAAAATCGCCGCACGTAATTTATCTGAATGCCTTACCACATTAAGAACCTTCATAGATGGTAAGGCGAGGAACGACAAGCAGGACCTGGCAAATGAGTTAATTGTCTAAAGCACAAACGAAACATCGTTTCTGTTCGTCCTGCATATTATTGATCAAAACCTAACATTGGGAAATCATGAAATTAACCTTGATTTTCTTGTAGCTAAAGGAAATAGCACGCATTTGACTTCAGGTGCAGAATATATGTGTTTATGACGAGGTTTAGCGAGGGGAGATTTTGCTGGAGTGGGGAAGGGCGACGGGGCTGTGTTCTTTGGAACTGCAAATACTGTGAAAGGCTTTAACTAAATTTGAGTTTTACCAAGAGAAGCATCAATTATGTAATCCAGCGAAAACATGAAAACTGTTGAGGTCATTGTTGAGGACATAATGAGCTATTCATCAGGATTGTGTCAAATTGAAAGACAACGTGAACGATTCAAATAAATAGATGAAATAGTGCTGAGACACGAATGAGGGAGAAAACGGAAGTAACGTAAGAATGGCGACCGAGAGGGAAGGGGCGGAGGAGAGAAAGAAATGAATATCAAATGATATAGCTCGGACCATTGGCCATGTAAAATAATCATGACAGGCATGGACCACAGGTGACTTCCTCATCCTTAAAAATACATCTTCTGCTAGTTTTATTTTCCATGAGTATTAGTAACAGAGTATGTCAAGGCTGATAAATACACTGTCCACAATTCTAGTACAGAAGCATGAGCGCACAAATGTCATTTAATTTCGATAGGGAGAGAATGTGTTACACACTGAGCCCCCTTGATTGACGGAAAACATGATAACATTGTTTGCACACAGCGAGAGATGTGAAGGGAGACAACATCACCTTGTTTAGTTCATCTCAGAACTTGCTCTGGGATATTGCATAAATGAAGACGTTGTTGCAAGAACTTAGTATCTGCAGATGTTCGTCGATTCTCTGGAGAATGAACTGTGGGTTAGTGAAATCCAAGCCGCTGAAGTATGCCTCAACTGCAAGCGGCACATAGGGGAAGCGCCCGACATAGGTGACCCTTAGAAGGAGGAAGCTGATCGAGATGGTGAAGAGCAGTCTGTTGGACCTCTTGCACTTGGCCTTCTCTGAGTTTCTGTGGCCCGCTGTGCCTCTGAGTCTGCTTCGGGCACTGCTGGCCACCAAGGTGTATCTAACAGTCACAGCATTTAGGTGCAGAATAAGGAGGAATGAGACAATAGGCGTCAAGATGTGATTCAACCACTCATAGGATTTCCATGCAGAATTTAAGTACGAGTCTCTGAAGTCACAGAACCAGGACACCACGTCCACAATGTACAAGGGTTGGTAGACGAAGTAGGAAGGCAGGTTCTTGATGCATCTCATGATGCAAACCACTCCGAAGAGCAGTGATGCAGTTTTTTTGATTCAGTAACTTGTCTTCAGACTTCAGCAGCTAGTAACGACGAAACGGTTGATGGTGAATTCAACAGTTAGCCAGACTGAGCCATCCCGACTGGCATAGATCATCACGGTGCGTACTGTACAGGTAGTCGTCGTGGACAGGACACTGTGTCGAAAGTAAGTGTCGCCAGTCCGATTCAGGATGCACTCAGTGATGATCACAAGAAAATCACTCACTGTTGTCCTCATTCAGGGAAAGGTTGTGCACCCAGAAAGTCCGCACTGTCCTTGTAATAGTATGATGATCGCTAGCAGGTTGACTGGGGGCAATTTAAATCTATTATCGAACTGAATTGAGTAATCACGACTTATACTTTTAATCCTTAAAATAATGACGTTTCTGCAATAATTTTCTTCGGGATCATCGTGTCATCTCTGTATTAAAGTATCGAAGACAATGATAGCGCATTATTCCAGACAATAGCAAAAAGAGCAGTTTGACGTTTCAACAATATGACATAATTTAATTTTGTGTAACTAATCTCATTATTATTCAGGCAGTATTACGTATTGCAATTCACAAACCAGTAATCTAATAACCGGCTATTCACTAATTGCTCAATAGAACAGCTCAATAGATATAATATTGCTGTACACTGCAAACGCGTGCAAGTTAGTGTCACTTAATACTTTACATATACATGGTGATTTGGCTGCGTTTCCTTCAGCAGTGACTATCAGAAGAAAAAAAAAGGCCATGAAATTTAATAGAAAATACTTTTTTGCACTTATAAACAAATGCGTAGAATCTGTTACTTACCAGGGACACCAGTAGTAGCAAGCGCTGAATAATATAGGGCATTGAACGAGACATTCGCTGGGCCATGCATCACTTGTTGTAAACTAATCGAAATCTCAAAACTCCTCACTTGATCTCCGTGACATAAAGAAAAAGGTCTCTAATTTATACAATTTCGGAGTCTGGAGAGTGTCAATTGCATTCCAACATGTACCTTCGTTTCTGGTCCGATGTCATGCCTGCTATGTAACATTGGAATATTGCACAATTGCACACACGTAAATCGAGAACAGCAACCTCCAAATTCTGAAGCCCCCTTCCACGTGTTTTGATCACTCCATCAAACAGAGTTCCTACTTCAATAGGTGAGCTTAGGTCTTATACCTAATTTGAAGGACATCTCAGTCCTTCACTGCATTTTCCCCAATTGTTTCTATCTTTAGTTGTGAAAGTCGTGAAAGATTTTCCTTCTACGGTTTTGCTCTCTTAACATTCGTCTTTAAGTAAATTTCAAAAATTTGAAGTGTCTGTTTACCAATAATGGATGATATCTGAGGAGGAGTCCAAAGCATGAAAATCTTTTGGATGTTGAGAACAGAAAACTTCTCACATTGAAGGTTGATAAATTCCTGGGCCAAATCGGGTCCATTCCAGAGTCTTGCATGAGGTGGCTGGAGAGACAATGAGTGCACTGATGGTTACCACTGGAAATTCTCGAAATTCCAGAAAAGTGCCTGAGCATTGTTAAAAAGAAGATAATAACTCAATTCTAAAAGAACGGCGAGATCAGAAAACAGGGGCCACAGTACTGTTGAATTCCAATTATAAGGAAATGCCAGGTCATATGATGAAGGAGATGATAAGTAGACATTATGTAACAATGGTATGTTTGACATGAGTCAATACGGAATTATACAGTGGAAGGACTGTTTGGCAAACCCACTGGAATTCGTTTTGTGGATGCTAATTGTAGCTGCGATTAGGGGAAACCAGCAGATGTGTTGTGTTTTCATTATTTTGAAAGTTTTTGATAACATCTCATACAGGAAATCTGTAAATATATTATAGAAAACGATGTTGACGTTAAGTTGCTGTGATTAATTAATGAGGAGAATTCAAATTGTAGAAGGGAATGGATTATCCTCAGGATGGTCAAATGTTATTAGTTGAAGTAAGAATCTGGGAGACAGAGCTTAGCAATTTATACAATGATTGTCTCAGTCATTGTCATTCAAAAATTGTTGATGTCATGAAACTAAGTGATAACTTATTTTGTGTAAGCCAAAGGGAGGCTTCAGTCCAGCTTAGACTGGATAATTATATTGGACTGTTAAAAATTACATAGCAGCAGGTTGCATTCCAATAAGTTTAATTGAAAAAACAAGCTTTTGGAGAGCTTCACCTTCGTCAGTTAGCTAGTGTGGCAGGATCATAGAACACAGAATTTACAGTAAAAGATCAAAGTATCATACAAATGATGCGATGCATTAAAGAAAACTGGATTTCTGTTAAGTCTTTAATCACTTATAATGGGGAAGTAGGTTTTGATTGATTAATATATAAATCCAGACCTGCTTTCAAGTCACAGTCCCGAGACATATTGAGTTTTTTATTGTAAAAACAACATTGACACCTCAGCTCAGACATTAACGATGTGTGGTTAGTGTCTGTCTGTGTCCCAAAGTTAAGTCAGTCTGGTTCTGTTTCCTAAGTCGGATTTTTCAAATGTCACATGGACTGACTGCCTACAAATTGTGTGTTTTAAGCAAAATAGAATGTATTTGCAAAGAAAATCTGCAAATGCAATTTCACCACATAAATTTATATGTGCGTGTACATGGGTATCAGGGAGAGAGAGAGAACATACGTGTGGTGTAGAGTGGGAGACAATATGCATGTGTGTGTGCGCGCGTGCCTGCGTGTGTTTGGTAGAGTGTGTGCCTGAGTGTGACAGAGTATATGCTTCTCAGATGTTGTGCGAATGAGTGTGAGTGCATGAGTGTGTGTGTCTGTGTCTGAGAGAAAGTATGTGATCGTGTGTCTGAGTGCACGTGTTTGTGTAATTTGGTGTGCGTTTGTGTGTGTGTGTGTGTGTGTGTGCGTGTGAGCATATATCTGCAGTGGAGTACCCTGTGGTGTGACATGAACCCAAGACCCCGTTTGACGCTGATTTCATGAATACTGAAGTTGACTTTCAGCATCTGCTCGTCAAATCTGCGTTGCTGCGAAGCCGAGGTCTTCCTTGGAGGATAAACACCCGAAGATGCGAGGCTGATTCTTCTGGACACCTGAAGTGCTGGAAGTGGCCAGTGCTGTCTGGCAATGGTTGTGTGGTATCCATTCATCTCTTGTTGCAACGTGCGCTTGCTCTCACCAATATATGCCTCCTTTCTGCAACATTTCAGATAAAGAATGTTGGCTGAGTCTCATCAATATCTGCCACGCACCAGGTGGGTAGTGTCCGCACTTGTAATGATAATATTTATTTCGACATTCTGACACGTCTTGCAGTGGTTGTCGTGATAGGTTTGCATAACCAAACCACAGCTTGCAGACAAATGCCTAGCCTTCCGGACGACATTGAATTCAACACCACTGCAAAGCGTGTCAGAGTGTTGACATAGATATTACAACTAAAAGTGGGGCCGCCACCCGCCAGGTGGACGGCACTTAGTCATGTGACTCGCCCAACATCGTCTATCGCGTAAGATGCAGGATAGGTTGCCCTCAGACATGGTATTTTGGCGAGACCACACAGACTGAAATAGCAGAAATTTTAATGAGACGTTCTGAGGACCAGTCACTGGGCTGGAAATATCAACTCAGCTTTTTCTCCAAAACGTTGAGAGACCTGTTGAGTTTTTCTGGAAATTTGGTTTTGTGGTTAGCATATATTCCTGTTTATGCAGGAAAACGAAGTTCTGATGTAGAAACTGGGGCAGAATCTAATGATATCGTTACAATGTTCAAGACTCCGAGGAATTCAACAGGAGAGTAAATGTAAAACATGCAGACTCAACAATAAACAGAATGCATCTTTACTGTGGACACAGTTCAAACACAGGGATTGGGTTATGGGTCTTCTTGAAGATCACGTTACTCTGCACAACATCGTGAACTGGAGACTAGAATGAGCAGATAAGACAGCCCTCGGAAAAGAAATAACGGCAAACAGGGAGACAGTGCTGACGGAAACGTGGAAGGAATGCTGTGAGAAAGGAGTGAAGAGATGGGAAAATGACATGAAGAGCAAAACAGTGAGGGAAAGAAATGAATAAACAAATGCGAACTGTATGTTTGTGTTCTCATCAAAGATGTACTCCGGTTTACTGAAATCCAGTCCATCAAAGTCACTCTTAGCTTTCAGCCACGCATACGTAAAGTTAGGGTACCCCATCAAAAAATGAACAAATTTAAAGCACAAAGGCATGATCTTGAGGCAACTCAGAACACAGACCATTTCTCTGACCAGTGATGCAGCCTGCTCTTTGTTGTAGCTGGTCTTCTGTTTCTGGTAGCAGATGGCTGCGAAGCGATCGATGGTAAAGGCCACTGTCAGCCAGACCGAGCAATCCAGAGTGGCATTGACCAATACGATGCTAAGAGTGCACACAGGAATGGTGGACAAGACGAGGAAATCACTCACTGTAATTGCCACCAGGTAGTAGGTGATACACCTCGAGAGACAGCACCATTCTTGCAATAGGATTATAATTGCCTGAAAGTTGTCTGCGATTTAACACGATGTGGTATGAAACATGGCCTGTGCTTCATATGAATATGTTCATGGCAACTACATTATTCTTGTTATTCCGAATTAGACAAGTGGCTACTTAACATTGACTCAGTCACTGGAGAGCGATTTCATTTCGTGGACTGATCTCATTGATAGATGATGTGATGATGCAATGTTAGACTGGGGTGGAGAAAGTCAGATATGACAGTTGCCCAGGTTATTTTCCAACGGGTTTGTTTGAAATAAGAAGATTTCGGACTGCTGTTACTTCATCACGTGTATTGCTAGATGATTGATACTGCACTAAGTTTCTAATTTTGCACGAGATATCTAATAATTGTAAATGATTTCAGAAAAGTTTACAGCATTCAAAATTGAATAACGCAGTTCTCTTTATTATACTGAAATCGGAAGCAATTCATAATGATTTGCCGTAGCACAGATATTATTGCATGATGTATTATACGGATTGGAGACCTGTGGATGTGCCTTAAAATCAAGGAGTTGCATGTTGAGAAAATGCTACCGAATTCTGGAAGGGAAAAGAATAAATTTCTGGAAAAACATGATGAATTAATCGATTCTCTCGAACATCAGTAACACCAGGGCCAGCGATAGCTGCAACAATTGAATAGAAAATGAGGAATGGCGCAATGGCTGGCTCATGCATCTTTGTTCAGAAACTGCAGGATTTATTGTCGCCGTAGGGGTTTGGTGGTATCAAACTGAAACAAAGCTTTTGACCTGCCTGAACTGTGGAAGAGATTCACTCAGTCATCCACACTGAAACATCAACAAATCCACACTGAGGAGAAACTGATTACATACCCTTCTGTACAATCTAAATTCCACCAATGTTCCACGTCTCTTCAGTTCTGGAGAACAGTTATTCTTAATTAGAACCTTTCTCTTCCACAGACATTGCCAGGCATGCTGAGTTTCTACAGCAATTTTTGTTGTTGTTTCAGGTATCCAGGTCGGGAATGTCTTGCGTTTTTTGCCTAGATGATATTAGAACAGCTGACAGATAGGTTGGTCATGGGGGAATTCGTTCAGGGGTGTTTTTAAGGAGGAAAGGGGTGTATGCAGGAGGAACACTTTAACCAGGAACTTCTCGAGCATTTTACATGTGCAAAACAAAAGAATGGCCCTCAGTCATGAAGTAATCAAGAATGCATAACAGACCTGAATGAGATGAATGCAGATATTTTAGAAGGTTATGCTTCTGCAGAGATTACATCGACAGGAATGATTATAATCATGGAGCTAAACAAAAATGTCAATATTAGAATATGTTGGCTTCCAAGTCCAGAACGCTTCTCGTTTCAGGAAGGCATGGGCGCATTGTAGGACTATGTAAAGGAAGCTAAAACAAATGGACTTATTTTCAGGATCACTGATATTGAAGACATTTATTGACATTGTGTGTGACCTTCTAAATTCTTGTTAAATGTCTTTTGAGTTTCTCCTCCACCACCCTGAAAGGCAGTGAATTGAACATTCGCAAGTCATTTGGTTAATGTATTGTCCCTCATATCTCCCTAAACTTCCATCCAACTACCATTAAAATATACCACCAGATCATCGATGCCCAAGTAAAAAAAAATCAAATCACATCAGGTAAGTGGAAAACTCTTTCCTGGTGACACCCCTCCAGCCACAAAGTTTGGAATCGTAGTCTGCACAAGTGGAAACTGCATGGTCAGTTTGACACCTTGGATGTCTCTGTGGCCATCTTCTCAACGATCAATCTAAAATAGATCTTCTTCGAAGTATTTAGATTAGATTAGATTTCCTACAGAAATGAAACAGGCCCTTCAGCCCAACAAGTCCACACTGACCACTAAAGGGTAACCCACCCAGACCCATTCCCTTACATTTACCCCTTACGTACCTAACACTACGGGTAATTTAGCACAGTCAATTCACCTGACCTGCACATCTTTAGGATTGATTCATTGTGTACCCCAAGACATATAACAGTTTGTTATAAGATATGAATGATATCTAATTTGTGAATTTGTTACTGTATGACGAGATTGGATGAAAATGAATCATTTCCCACATTTATGGCAAAAAAAAACCGGCGTTGTTCTAGAGTGAAGACGCTGACGAATCACCAGTTCAGATGAATTAGTGAAATCCTTCCCCCACCCAAGACAGGAGAGTGGTCTATTCACAATACGAATCATTGGTGTGCCAAATGTTTGGATGAAGTGGTAAATGTTTTCCCACAGTCATAGTGGGAGAATGATGTCATGTGGCATGAACCCGCAGATGTACAACGAGTTGAGATGATCACTTGAACCTAGTGCTACAGAGAGATAAGACGAATTGTCTCTTGTCCTCATGAACACGTTGATGAAAATTCAGTTCACTAGAACTTTTAGAGAAATTCTCGCAATTTGGAGATTTAAAATGTCTCTTTCCTCTTCAGCGTGAAACCGCTAAGATGTCAGCATATGTGAATACCAAATAAATCCCTTTCCATACTTCAAACAAATGAATTGCTTCTACTCAGTGTGATTTTGTTGATAAATTTCCAACTCGGACGGGTATTTGAACCCTTTTCCACAATCTCTGGTGCAGGTAAAATTGAATCTCTCCAGTTTGGATGATCTTTTGAAAGCTTCTCCACACTCAATTTATGTTCATTTAATTGCACATTTATTGGTTACATACCTATTGAAGAGCTTTTGCTTCACCGCCAAGTTAGCTTGACAATCTTTTGAAACTTTGTTTCCGCTTCTGACATTTATTTATTCACTTCTGTCGAATGAGTCCAAATTTATCCTGGTTATCATTAACCTATCAAACTCAAGCTTATCAACAAGTGACTTTTTCTTGAGAATGTCAATTTCTCTCTTTATTTTGTCATCAAGACAGCATTGGCTTTGTGACCACTGTGTCCACCGTTGATGAGAATATACCTTGATCTTGTCAGAACTATTTCTGCTTGAAAGCAGTACAATGTTCACCCATCATAGTGATTGCAATTTATCTGCCTCCAATCCATTCATACCCATTGAAGTTGCGTCTCCACCCAATGGCTCTTACTGTTCCTTGCAGTGTTGCCGACAGACAGAATAAATGGACATTTGTGTTCCAACTTCAAAACAAATGATGTTCAGATCTTGAAGAATTTCACATCCCTGTGTCGTATCTTGATGTGACGGCTGAGCTCAGCTTCTCAGTGATAAACTCTCTGCTTCAAAGGTACTGCAGAAAAAAAAAACATAATTAAGGCCTTCAATACCAGTTCTGAATAGAAATGCAGAAGTGACAAATATTTCTCTTGAACAAGTATGCAATACTGCAAGTTTTGGAGATCTGAAATGAAAGAGTAGCATAATTGGCCCAGCATCATGTTTGTAGGGTAAATTAGGACGAACATTTCAAGTTCAGCAACTCATGTACCTTATTAGGAACGCTGCGTGTCCCTCCAAAGATTCTGCCAGGCATGAATTTCTTTGTACTTCCAGTCTTCCTTCACCATTCCTCTTGGTTTAAATTCCCCGTGGATAAATCCCCAACAAAACGATTTTATAAACTTCATCCCCGTCCGTTTTGCAGAGATATTCGTGGCGTTCCTCTCTGAACTCAGAATTAGCGCGCATGTACGCTGATAGTCATTGCACCCCACCAAAAATGATGTCAACCATTAGGCAAGGCTTGTCGCTGAGATACTTGGCCGAATAGCTTCAGGTTAGTGGCTGTCAAAACAGGGCCATGAGTGCATTATTCGAGGTTTGAGGTCTGCACTCGGTGTTTATGAAAGCTCCACGCTCCTGCAACCACCTCCAATGACTCTCCCACGTTTTGCTTTCTTTCATATTTGCCAGAGACCAAGTAACCTTATCGTGCATGCGTCTTTCACAATATTTAGGGCTCATGATCAAGTCGGTATTGCATTGCTCATGATGCTATTGCTACGGTCCGGACATGGACAGGAGATATTGTGAGATAAAAGGTAATGTTTTTGAATTTGATTTCACGTAGTTTCAGGGCATATACAGAGTTTGTGTTTATTAACGCATTTTCCATACCCAACAAAATCTTGGCTTGCAGTCTGGTCTCTGATACTGTTTGTGAAATAATAATAGCGTAAAAAAAAGGGTGTTCCGGTGGTGCATGAGTGTAATTAGCTACAAGAGGAACAATTGGAGGTGGGTACAATTAGGACATTTGCAAGTCATTTGGATGGGTACATGAATAGGAAGAGTTTTGGAAGATATCGATCAAATTCCAGCAAATGAGACACAATCAATTTATAACATCTGTTTAGCATGAACAAGTCAAGCCAAACTGTCCATTTCTGTGCTGTGCAACTCTGTGTATGAATTCAAAAAGTTAAGTTCAAATTTGATGTCCATTTTAAGATATTTTTTCATGTTCAATACACCTTAATTTATATCAGTCAGCGTTCAAAATAATCTTTGTTCATACACAACCTATTATGGTGGCTGTGATAGAGAAGACGGAAAGTCAGGTTGGCTGCTGATGTACAAAACCCTGGTTAGATCATATAGGGAACACTGGGTATTGTGCTGCTACTGTGCATTATATGGGATTGATGTTCACATCGAAAGTTTCAGAGCATTTGTAAAACTGAATTGGTTACCTCACTGTTAACTTCATGTCCTCATCTAACGTACATACTTATCCTGTGACTATACTAAATATTACAGTTTCAGAAATGACAGCCAGACGACTGAGGACCCTCGGAATCCTTGTAGCACACAAACTCACCAAAACTCTCAAACAAAAACTAACAAACTTAAAAGACCCAGGACAACCCATGGACAAAACCAGCGTCATATATAAAATTCCATGCAAGGACTGCCGCAAACACTATGCAGGACAAACAGGAAGAAAATTAGCCGCCAGGATACATGAACACCAACGTGCCACAGAAAGACACGACTCTCTCTCCCTCATAGCCCTACACACGGATGAAAAAAAAACACCACTTCGACTGGGACAACACATTTATCCTGGGACAGGCTAAGCAAAGACGTGCCAGAGAATTCCTAGAAGCCTGGCACTCCAACCACAACGCCATAAACAAGCACATAGATCTAGATGCCATCTATCAAACCCTCAGAAAACGAACAGGAAATGACATCACCTCAAACCCCAGGAACCCCTTCCAGGAGAAAGGTATAAAAAGAAACCAGGAGACAACAGCTTCGCTTCACTTGGAGGTCGCCACTGATGATGTTACCTAGCCAGATAATGAAACGTCTGGATATCAAACCTGCAGTTCAGCAAGCAAACCTGCACCCAATACAGAATAAAATGCAGAGTGACCGGGGAATTGTGTGGCAAATCACTCTTTCCCTGGTGTGACCGTTCATTAGTTTCACACCAAGAGTAAAGATGTCTATTTATATCTTATAATTGCGGTGGAATTACTTTGTTGATTCATTACAAATTTAATTTAGAATTACAAAGTTTCATAATCATTTGTGCGAAGTAATGTTTCCTCACTTCATTCCTAAATTAATGACGCATTATCCGGAGAATGTGAGCTCAGTTAGCAACATTCCAGCCCACAGGGAACGCGCTTCATGAACTCTATTCTCAGAATGTCTCCGAAGTTTGACATTTTCAAGATTGCACAAGGGAAATTCGAGAGATGGACTGTCAGAGATACCCAGACAGTGAGTACATGCGTCCATATATTTGTGTTTTTGTTTCTCTATCTGTGTGTTTCTGTATCTCTGCTCGTAACTATCCATGTGTGTTTGTAAGTACGTATTTTTGTATTTAGTGTATATTCATGTGCGTTTCTATGTTTGTGTATGTTTCTATATCTGTACCTGTGTGCAATGGATTGTCTGTTGTTTCGGAGCTTTATCTGAAGAAAAGAGTCAGCATCTCTTTCCCTTTATCTGTCTCTCTTGTTAAAGTGATGAAATGTTGCTGGTCGATAGGTTTGTGTGTGTGTGTGTGTTATCATCTCTGTCTGCAATGTGAAAGCCTTTGTCCTGGAGAGACTTTTGAATGAATGACTTTCAACCTGATGAATAGGAGGCTCAGAATCTCTCTCTCTACATCTGCATACCTGTTATTCCCTCTTCTGTTTAAAGTGATACAATGACACCATGCCACTGTTTTGTGTTTGACATGATTCTGTCTCTTCAAGTATTTTCGTATTGGAACCATGTAACATTTCAATGTTACTCGAATCGGTGCTGCAGTTACTTGCAGTAAGATTTTACTCTACTAAACTGGTTCTTAGGTTTTCTACAGCGCCCCATTTGTTTAATGGGGAAAAACTTCGAGACTTTTAGAAAGGCCCAAAACACGTTCTTTATTTTTCATTTCCTAAACTGGCAGCATCAATCCATTTTAAGAATATATTTATAAATATTGAAGTTTTGCTTGAATATGTACGGTCAAAAGATGAACCATTTCAATTCTGGTTTGAATAGGTCTCTGAGAGGAGCAATGTACTGCAGAGTTTGTGAGTTCTGTTTTCAACAGTTTCACCTGGAACGAGCGTTTCACGTGATCAAACTACGAGAAAAAGCAGTATCCCTGAAATCTCCAGCAGTTGTCACTGGTAAAGGCAGCATTTTTGCCTTTCCCTAATTGCCCTTTGAATTTTGTGCATTGAAAAATATATTCGGAGGTTAATTAAGAATCAACCGCTTTGTCAGGATACACATGCACACCAGGGAACTCTGGCAATACACTTCTAAACGATATCAAAGATTGTTGATCTTAAGTCATATCAATTGTTTACCGTTTCACGTCCGCCATTAAATGAACTATGTAATTCCAGGTTAACTGAATTGTCATTCTACTAGCCGCTCTGTCTGCAGAATATTAACCCGTGCAATTAATAAAACTGTTTGGAATATCAATCAGAAAAGTTCACATTGGAATATTGTAAGTCAAATCCAGAGGAAATTCCAGCGCAATCATTCATATCTGTGAATTTCAAGTTACAGATCAAGTGTAAATTTGTTACAATCCTGATGTGGAACATTAATTCTAATGTAGAAATCCAAAATTCGAAGAAAGAACGGGTGTGAATCCAGCAAAATACTTCGCAAGTTGAAACATATAAAAAATTGAAGTTGCATCAGAAATCAAGGAAACTGTTCACTGCGTTTTTAAATCACTGGAGCAGTGACTTGTGCATCCCGCAAAGGGCCATCACTGTATGAAAACACTTGCCCAACAAGATACTTTAGGCCAGTGCTTTGATTGGATGCAATTCCAGTAATGACGACACCGAATCCAAAGGTGGAAATGAGAGAAAAGCCTTACCAGACATTATCCTGTTGATTATCGCAGTATGCACGAATGGACACATATTCGAGTCCTATGACATATGCTCCTATGCAGTAACTGGGCAAGCTTTTAGGTTAAATTGAGTCAAGTTTTGCTGTATTATAACCAGAGGTATCACTTGATGTACTCTTGATGTACTCATGTAAACTGAGTCTGGTTCCAGTGCAGTTATGTTTTTAAACAGATTCATGCAATATACATTATCATGATTTCAATGCCATGAACAAGACATACTTTGTTAACGGATATGCTATGAAAAGTCAATTTGAGTTCATGATCCTAAGAAGAATGTTGGGAACATAGACATATTGGAACAAAAAAAGAGCCATTCGGCTAATGTGAATGTGCCTGAAAGAGCAATTTATCTCGGGCCAGTCGCCTTCCACAGATGAGGACTATATTTATGTTTCTGAAATTTATTTTCCCTTTTTGAAAGTTTCTGTAGAACCTGCCTGTAACAGATTCTCAGTTAGATTCCCATAACTTCTATACTTTCTCTGTGTTTATTGAAATTATGATACCATTGTCCTTTCGTCTCCCGTGTGCCTGAAATGTGTACCATTTGCTGCCTGTAAATCCTTACATCATAGGGAACCGTTACCTTCCTCCAGTCTATTCAGAGTCCTTGTCATTCTAAACACTTATACTTCACCCGGGTTCAAACTTTTCTTTTCCCAAGCAATTAGGCATAAACTTTCCTATACTTTGATGTTCCTGGTGTTCCTCATCACTGGGGAAATTCTTTAAATATTTCCTTCCCCCCTCTCCTAATTTCATAATTGTGACCATCGATGTAGATTTTGATTTCCCACGCCACCCAGAAATGCAGAACCTCCAATTTTTCTGTATTTTATAATTATTGGTAGCAGAGAGAGTTTTACATTTCACTAGTTCAGGAGCTTAAATACACAACATTTGTTTCAGCATTGTAATGCAGCATAACATTCTGAGACACAATGATGTAGGAAAACTTATGTGGGGATTTTCTGTTGCGCTTTTTTGCAATTTAAGGCAACTGGTTATAAGGTAATAGGATGCATTAGCACCTCCTTCAATTCCTCTCGGGACTTTTTCTGAGCTAGCACATACATGAAGAAGTTTATGCAGGAAATGAATAACTGACGCATATTTGTCATCTCTGAGAGGATGTATTGTGGGTCATTAAAATCTTGGCCACCAATGTAATCCTCTCCTGTAACCTGAATGTAGAGGAATCGTCCTACACATGTGCCTGACAGGAGTAGAAAACTGTTGGAGATATCATACAGCAAAACAATGGGCCTTTTGCGTTTGGCCATCTCTTGATCATCACCATTCTGAGAGCCACTGAGCCTCTTATGTGACACGGTAACTTCTGAGATATGCCTAACAGTGAGGACGTTGGGCAGTAGAATGAGAAAGAACGGGAGAAATGGAGTTAAGATACGGCCACCGTAGTGGTAGGCCTGCCAAACAGGTGAAGCGAAGAAGATGGGCTCAATGCCACAGGACGAAGGCATCCCATCCAGTATAGCCAAGGGTTGAGAGACAAAGTGCAAAGCGACGTTCTTGCTGCAGAACAAGGATCAGATCACGCCTATGACGAGCAATGCAGTTTTCTCCTTGCAGTATCTGGTACTCAGAATCGGGCAAATGATTGTCACAAAACAATCAATGCTGAACGCCACTATCAGCCAGACTGATCCATCATGGCTGATGTAGACCAATCTTGCGTTAAACGCACACGCTCGTGTAAAAGATCAGATTGTGTATCGAAGATAAATGTGGCCGATTCTAATCAGAATGCACCCAGTGATAATAACAAGGAAATCCGTGAAACCTATCGCCATCAGATAGTATGTGATACAACGTGGGAGTCTGCACCATCTTCAGGACATGTTTACGATTATCATCAACTTGCATGTAAATAGTCAAAAGGGAGAGAGGCTAGTATTGCAATTTCAAATGCCAGCCATTGTCTTATCCAGTCTGTTACTAATATCATCTCAAAAAATCATTCATCTCTCTGAGATAATGACTCTTCTAAAACATAGACTCACTCAGGACACATCATTTGTCAATACCGCAGTTCCTGAAATCTATCCCATTACAATTTCTTCTTTCTGGTAATATCCACCTATCCATTCAAACATTATAGTTAAATAGATTAACTAAGGTGTGGAAAGAGGTCGTTTGGCGTTTCGAGTATTTACCAAATCTCCGGAGAGCATCCCGTCCATACCAACTATGACCCCATAACCCCGCATTGTTAAGGGATAACCCATCTAGCCTTCATATTACCTGGACACAATGGCGCAATTTAGCTTGGTCAATCCATCTTACCTGCATATCTTGGATTATGGGAGGAATCCTGACAATGCAGCAGAAACTTACGAATCCGAAGGCAGAGTGTGAAAACCCTACACAGACAAGGCTGGAATCGAGTCTGAGTTCCTCACCTTCGTATAGTATCCACTTCAGCCCTTGACGCAGGCATGTTGACCAAGATTGGTGATCCGCTTGGCATCACCTCATTTTGATTAAACTCTTCATAATGCTTCTAAGGACAGTAATGTTGCCATTTGTATCCATTTGGAATTCATAGACACCTGCTATCACCACATGCCTCCAATTCTGCTGTCTTGTACATTCCTCAAGTACGAAATGTAAAGAACTCAACCTGCAGTTTTCGAGGATATAACTCTGGTTTGTGTTCCCAACATTCGTGCCGTCAGCCAACTTATTCCATTTTATCTTCAACACGAACACTTATCTGTAAAGTGGAATGCTGCCCAATTACGTTGCTTCTTATAAAAATAAGAACAAGTCCAATCCGGCCAATTAATGTTCGAACAGTCCACTGTCTATCACCAAGAAAGTGCTGGATGATTCTATCGATAGTGCCATCAGGTTGTGTTTGTGCAGGTGATTTATACTCATCTTGGATCAAGGTAGGATCACTCGTTTTCTAATTGCAGCCTTAGTTTAAAAGTGGAAACAACACATGAACTCCATATCAGAGAAGAGAATGACTGCCTGTAAACTACAGGCCGCATTTGAGTAATATGCCATCTCGGATCCCTAACTAATGTAGAATTAATGGGAATCAAGCGACCAGCTCTCCGCTATCTAACACAAAGGAATATGTTATTGTTGTTGCAAACCAGCCTTCTCAGCCCAAGGACATGTCTGCAGGGGTTCCTCAGGATAATATTCGAGGTCAATCCATCTTCATCTGCTTCATCAATGATCTTGCCTCCATTACAGTGTCAAAAGTGCGAACATGCGATGATGATTGCAAAATATTAGGAATCATACATGACTCCTGACACATTGAAATAGTATACCTTCATGATGTCGTGGAAGACATCAACAACACCCAAATTTCTACTGTTAAGTGGAAGTAACGTTTGGGCGAACCAAGTTCCGTGCAATGAACATCTGAAATAACACTTGTTCTAAACATTTCATCCAAAGGTGCAGTGGCTTTATCACTGGTGAATCTAAGACTGTCAACAATTTCTGGCATTACTATCAATCAAAAGCTGAACTTGAGCTCAAACATAAACACTCTTTCCCATAACCAACCACTATCCCTTAGCTGAACACAATTCCTTTAAAATGCAGTTCCAATTACACAAATACCGAACATTTCATTGGCTTAATTTCTCAAATTCCATAAGCCTCTTATGCTGTCTTCCTTCTGGTCTTCCTTCCAGCCTTCCGATTCATCCCTGGGTAATCTTGTTAATTTTTCCTACTTTTACAGGGAAAAAAAACTTTTGATGGATAGTGCATGCTGAAATTTCTTTGAGGTAAAATGTTTACATCTTCAGATGGCAGTTGCTCTGGTAAGTTTGCAAAATGCACCCTTTTTTAAATGTTCCAATATCATTCCCTCTCATTGGCCCAATTTTTTTCAGGCAACAAATTCAAACTCTATTGGATTTTAGTATCCTGGGAATTAATTAAATCAATGGGTCAAATTTGAAATGTTGTCAAAACAACAATCAAAACTCAGGTAACCATTTAACAGCCATTGTGGCATTTAGCTAATTTGGAACAGTCCGTCTCTTCGCTGTTCTGTATTCTAGCAGTTGTGTTTGCACTTCAAATTTACTTTCAAATTCAGAACGCACTATGTATCTTAAAGTGAGCATATACTCTTCCAACTTCGTAACAGGGGGAATTATCGGGAGAGGGTGCATGGCCAATTTGGGCTGTAAAAATGAACTTTGCAGCAAGATAACCTGTAACAAAATGAAGAAGTGGAACATGTAGAAAAAAAGTCTTTATAGCAAGACTACTGGAAATCTGAGGAATTGCATCCAATTGATGAAAGATATTGTGTCAGAATGTTCTGTTCTTTCGTGTCATGACAGTGGGAAACTAAGACTAATCAGCAATGTGGGACCAACTGATACCCCAAGACAGCAGAGCACTGAGAGCGGGGTTTCAGAATTCGTGTCATCTGTGACGAAGCTGCTCCTTTAACAAAGTTATGTTGGCCTTTTTTTTTCAGAGAAGTCGTAAATGACACACTGAAAACTCTGGTGTGGACGGTTTTAGGGCGAATTTGATAATAACTAATGGATAAAGCCCCATGCGGAGGCTTTCAATGAAAGAAAGCTGGTCAATGAAAGCGATGTGGCCATTTCTACGAGCTCAGATATCTCTGGTTTCTTTTAACAGTGGTGTCAAAACAGTTGCTGGATCTACAGAAGCATGTCTAGGCTGGTACACTCTCTCTAACTTCTATTCTGGATGGCCTTGCATTTGATTTGAACTTTTGTGCCATGAGATGTTTTTGGGAATTGTTGAAAGTATTTGAAACAGCATCATAAGATTGCGATGATCTTTTGCGTTTTTGGAAGGTGAAGTTATTTGTTATTTTCGTGGTCGTGTTTCATTCAGTAATCTTGTAAATGAATTCTTTCTTTTCGAAAACCACTCGGAGTTTTCCCAGCTGATTATCTCCTGGAATATCCTCTTTACATCTTCTTTAAACAACTAGTAAAGTTTTGATTGTGGATACCTTCTTGAAATGTTTGGAGGTGTCTGGCCTGGTCCATAACAGGTTGAGGGCTCGTCCTGGATTTGCTCTAGTTCCAAATTGGGATTCGAGTTGTTGGATTCAAAGGCAGTGAGTGTTAGGTACTTGCGTCTTTTGTTCTTGGTGTTGATTTTGGTTAGTTTAAATCGTGCTTGGCTTAGAAATGGCTTTTTCAATTACCAAGAGTTTTCTGGCTTCCGGGTTTTACAAAAGGTGATTAAGGCCAAGCCGCTGTAATTAGCAGATATGCTGGAGTTGGAGCTGCCTCCTTCTGTGAGGAAATGAAAGTTACCTACAGCAAGAGCTCAGCATAGATGTTTGCTGGAAACTCCTTCAGAGCCCTGAGAGATGTTTAAAAATCAATTCAAAATGAAGCAACTTGAGTTAGAGGCGAAGGACAACGAATTACGATTGAAAGCAGAAGGGAAAAATAAGGAAGGACAGAGAGAAGAGGGAGATAATGAAAGAGAAACAGAGGAGTGTTACGAAAAGGCTAGATTTCCAGAGGCTGTTGCATTTCACAAGATTGCAGGTAAAAGGTTTGTCGTGATATTACTCAAATTTTCCATGAGGTAAGTACTACTCACAGAAATACAATCAGATCAAGGGTCAGACTTCACATCAAAATTATTCAAGGAAGTTATGGACATCTTAGGATGAAAACAATTTAGATCTACTCTGTAACATTCAGCATTGCAGGGAGTGCTAGAAAGGGGGCCTCAAATATTAAAGGCCATGTTTAGGGTTTATAGTCAAGACTGTCCAGCCGATTGGGATAAGATAATTCCATTTGCGTTTTTGTGATCAGAGAAACAACAAATGTATTGATCAAGTTCAATCCATTTTAATTAGATTTTGGCAACGAAGTGAGAGGACCGTTAAAATCGATGAAAATAGAAATTGATAGTCAGAAGTAAAAGGCGACTTATTTGGATTATGTGTCAAATTTTAGGGAACGATTAAATAGAGCCAAGGAGTTGACGAGACGGGTTTTAATAGCATAACAGTATATAACGAAACAAGAAGAAGAAAAGAAATCAGCACTTCGCAATTTTTCTGTGGGATCTAAAGTATTAGTGTGACTTCCAGTGGGAGGTAAACCTTTAATGGCAAGGGTTTTTGGACCTTACCAACTTCAACTCGAAAGGAAATTTAGTGAGGTGAACTGCTTGATAAGGGCTCCCGACAGAAAGAAATCTCACAGAGTGTGTCATGCGACCATACTCAAAAGGTATCTTGACAAGGAAGGTAAGCAGCAGGAGAATATGTTTCCGATTACAACACAGAGGGAAGAGCCAAGTTCAGAGGATTCTTAATTGGACATTCCTCAAATTAAATTCGACAATGAGGAAACTGTCAAAAATTGGGAAAAATTATTGACTTAACTTGCCAGAGGAAAATCGACTTTTCCTGAAAGAATTGCTGCTATCACATGGGCTGGAGGCGGGGTGGGGGGGTTTGGGTGTTGTGGGGGTGGGGTTCGGACGAGTAAGTGGAATTAAGCTTGAAAGTACTCACTTAATTGTGCATGATCTAGACATAGAAGGTGCTGTTCTGATGACGAAACATCCTCACAGGCATAACCCTCAAAGTTGGCACAGCTTGACAAGGAGATTGAATATATACTCCAAGACATATTTGAAGTGAGTTACAGTGATTGGAACTTACACATAGTAATAGTGCCAAAACCAAATAGCACTCAACGGTTATGTGTGGACGATCACAAAGTCAATGCAGTTATAAAGACTGATGCATACCCGATTCCGTGATTGGAAGATTATGTTATGAAGGTGGAAGAAGTAACTTATTATTCTCAGTTGGCCTTGCTCGGAGATACTGACAGGTTCTTTTCTCAGAAAGAACAGACACATTTTCGGCTTTCATTACACCAAATTGAGTTTAAAGTCAGGCCACTTTGAATGAAAGATGCGCCAGCCACATTTCAGAGAGTAACCAATTGCTGGGTTGCCCAACTGCGTCGCATATATCGTTGTCCTGGTGACTTTTCGTCATCATTATACACGACACAGAAGTGACATTTACAACCTTTATCAGACTTATTCAATCGGCTTTGGAAGGCATAAAAGTGAATTTGTTAAAGCCCAAGTGACCTTCCTGGCCTACGTTATTGAACAGGGCAAATGGCTCAACACGATGCAAAAGAAAGGTAATTCGGGAATTGCCCATACGATTGCCTAAAAGAGCAATACTGCCGTTTCTGGGATTGTGTGAATGCTTCAAAAATGTGTACCAAATTTTGGCAGTGTGACTGTTCCACTCACTGAATTGCTCAACAAAAGCATGACGTTTCAGTGGAGAACAAAGTGTCAGAAGGCATTTCACAGCCTGAAACCTGTGTAAACCACTGCCCCTGTATTAGCCACACCTAATTTTGTAAAACCATTCAAGGTGATCATCAAAGCAAGTGATGTGGGTGTTGGTGCCACGCTCTTAAAAAAAAGTTAACGAGAAGACAAAAGTACATATCTAGTACTTCTCCAGGCAGTTGAACATTCATCAGCAGAAATATTCGACGGTTGAAAAATATGTGCGTTTGGTGTTGACATTACGACATTTCAGTGTTTATGTTATCAGTAATGTATCTAAGACAATCATATACACTGATCGTAACCTATTGGTTAATGTGGAGACGCTTAGGGACAACACAAACAGACCTTTCAGATCGAACTTGTTGTTACAACCATTCGATCTGAAAATTGTGCATGTGATAGAACAAGAAAGTGTGATTGCCGACATATTGTCAAGACTCGAATGAGAAGCGCAGGCATTCGGTGGCAGGTGTAAAACAGACTAAAAAGTGCACGTTTATAGTAAATGTAGTGGTATATGTGTGTCTTAGAATACTAATGAATATTGAAGTGTTTGAAAAATTAAGCCATCTTTGGATATTGTTGGTTCATTATTTTTAAAGGGGTAGGTGTGACGAAGCTGCTACTTTAACACAGTTATTCAGTCAGTTGTTTTATTTTCAGAGATCGTAAATCACAGACACTGAACAATCTGGGACGTCGGATTTTAGGGCCAGTCTGTTAAAAGATCCTGCCTCAGGCCGAGGCTTTCCAGCTTACTGACTCTCTTTTTCTCTCTCGCTCTGACTTCCACCTGAAAGAATTTGAGTTTGATTTTAACTTTTGAGGGAAGGGCTGTTTATGGGGATTGCTGCAAATATTTGGAACAGCATCATTTATTTGCAATGATCTCTTCGATTTTCGTGAGAGGTCAAGTTATTCAGTATTCTGTTTTATGTTGTTTGTGCTTCATTCTGTTTTGTTTGAAACTATGTGGTTCGACTACCTGAAATCCACTCTCTCCACCAGACCCCCCGCCCAGGAATATTCTCTTTATCCCTCCTTAAAACACGAGCAAAGTTAGGGTCAGGGCTACCTTCTTGAATAGTTTTGAGCTGTCCAGCCTGGTCCATAACACTTCCCATTCCTGACTCTCCTTTCGCGAAATTTGCGGCTACTCAGTGTCTGGTTTGTCTGAGGGGCACTTCTGACAGGTAACTGTGGAGGTTTACATTCCACATTGCTTTTGAATTTGTATTTTAATTAGGTTCCAGTCTAAAAACATAAATTCTTCCTTGAATTATTTCATTAAAAGGTTAAATATAAGGAAATCAAATTTCCTAGTGACTAAGAAACGAATTTGACAGTATCAATAAAAGAAAAATCATAACTGAATGGACGACCTGCAGCTGCACATCAGCACCATTAGGAAAATTCACTCTTGTGCAAGAGTGGAATGGCAATGAGTAACGGTCAAATGCATAAAGAGAATTGAAGAGCTAAATTCGATCTGAAAACATGCTTTCTGTCTTCCTGAAAAATAAATCAAAACGTATGTGAAGAAATATCAAAGAGTGCAAGCAAAACAAAATCAGGATAATTGTCATTGCATTCGAAATGTTAACTCAGCTTTCTCTTCACAGATGCCTCCAGAACTGTGGACTTTCTCCAGCAATTATTACCATGAATTTCCCACTTTGTAACTGAATAAAAAAAAACAGAGAGAGACAGAAAGCCAGAGAAATAAAACAGACATCTGATGCAGGAACTGGGTAAGAACTTGGTAATGATGATACGCAGTTAAAGAATCCTTGGTGTAGCAGTAGGGGCATGGAGTGTAAAACAGATAGCGTCAACGATCAATTGAAAACATTATTCTTGGCGATGCGGTTCAAACATTTGGACTGGGTTTTCTTCTGGATAATAATACATTTCAGGCTATCATGAAGAAGAAACTGGGATGAATAGAAACGATTGGTCTGAAAAAAATGGCAGTGGAGCACGGAGTGATGCAGCAAGGTTGGAAGGAAAGGAGTGAGTAAAGAATGAGTGAATGGGAATAGGTAGGAAGAACTGAAATGGGGAGAGTCATAAATAACTTAACAAATGCCACTTGGACAAGAACATTGCAGACTGCAAGCATTTAGATTGGGGCTGGGAATGGGACATAAATCGTGAGTTCGCCTCTCCTCAAGAAAGGACGAATTTTCAATTGTTCTACATTTGCTCAGGGTCGATTGCAAATAATTGTCAGAGGTGGAGAATGGACGTTCTGCCATTTTGTTATTTGTCTTGGTTTTCCATAATTTTCTGAATCAAATGCAGATTAAGCATTGTACTCTGCGCTACTCTGATGGAAAAGAAACAACATGAAGAGATGTTTCTTTCCCCACACTATCTAAAGCAATTAATGAGAGTGGCAAAGCGGTAGATCAGAACATTCTTCAAATCCTCTCGAAACATATTCTGAGATATTGTGTAAATGAAGACGTTGTTGCAGGAACTTAGTAACTGAAGTGTATTGGTTGCCTCTTGGAAGATATACCGAGGGTCATTGAAATCAAGCCCACCATAGTAACCCTCAGCTGTAAGCTTCGTGAAGATGAAATGTCCAACAAGAGGGGCCCACAGGAGGAGAAAACTGAAAGAGATAGCGAACAGCAGAATAATTGACCTCTTGCGGTTATCCATCTCTGAGTCATGCTTCTTCTCTGTGCTCCGGATCCTTCTGCGGGCTCTGTTGGCCACTACGATCTGTCTTATGGTCAGGACATTGAGCAGCAGAATGGCAAAGAACGGGAGAAAGGGAGTATACATCTGGAAGAACCAACTATAAACCTGCCAAGCTGGCTAGATGTAGTAAGTGGCTTTGATGTTGCAAAACCAGGATATCCCATCTAAGATGTATATGGGCTCATAGATAAAGTAGAATGGGATGTTCTTGACGCAGCACAATGCACAAACTATCCCGATGACCAATGACGCCATCTTCTCTGTGCAGTACCTGGTCTTCAATTTCTGACAACAGATGGCCACAAAACGGTCGAAGGTAAAGGCAACTGTCAGCCAGACCGAACAATCCCAGATGGCAAAGACTACCACGATGCTGAGAGTGCATGCAGGAGTGGTAGACAAGGCACTTTCCCGGAAGTAGAAGCGGCTGATTCGGTTGAGGATGACTGCAAAGATGATGACAAGGAAATCAGTCACTGCGATCGCCACCAGGTAGTAGGTGATGCACCGGGAGAGACCGCACCTTCCTCGACATAGGACTATGATTCCCAGCAAGTTGGCTGTGAGAGATTAAAAGAGAAAGCTATAACTGAACGCATTCCAAACACTAATTGCTGCTTTGTGCATTCTTCAATCATCAACCTGCCACTTCGAGTCTCTGCATTTTCTGAAACTGTTGACAAATATTGGACATCCATTGTCAGCATCAAACACCAATCAATATAATCAGTCCTGGGAATGAACATCACTCTCTGGTCAATAAATAAATACCAGTTGTGATTTGTACAATTCAGGAACAAATGAAGTAATGTTATTGCCATGAATTATTCATACCAAACCCCGGTCAACCTTCAACTCATAAAGATGGACCTCCTTACGAGTGATGTCTCATTCTTTATAATATCAACCTACGACTTTTCTGAACTTCTGATGACTCACCACATCGGTTTCAGAAAATCATGCAAAATGATCTGAAATCTCAGCTAACTTCAATCTGTTTCCCGTGTCTCCTATAATTGATCCTACGAACTGTGTCACTTAAAGATTTAACTCATAAAGCCACTCGTAACACTATCTGGAATTGTCACCTCAGCTGTTCTGCTTCTGCGCCCTTCTATCAGATGTTACATTGATCAAAACGTTTGGCAATATCTCACATTACTCGAGTCTAAATCGGTTTGCTGAAGTTGTTCTGGTGAATGCTACATACAGTGAGGCATTTCGAGGCGAAACGCCACTACACTTTCTCGTAGTTGTGAACAACGCTTTTCTGGGTAATTATATAAAAATACAATTATCCAAAATACTCGAAACTTTGCTGCAGAGAATCAAAATACCAATGGCTGAAAAATTGCATCTCCACTGACGTCTTTGGATTAAATTGAATGTATTCCTGAAACCACTGGTGCCATCCATTGGGAATTCTATATTTTAACATATCCTTCCACAGCGCACACTGTAGATTAATATGATCACTAAACGTTTATTTAAAATAATAAACATCTCGTAAAGTACTACCACAAAATAAATCATCTTCAAATACTGCAATGCGGTCCATGCAGAAGAGCATTTCACTACACTGTGACAAAGTATTCAACACACAATCAACTGAAAGGCTCGATTGCATTCTGCTGAATTGGAATGGATAGTATATATAACAATAATTACAATTTAATATTCATGCATAGTTGTTTCTCACAATTCAGCGTCTACTGGACCATTTTCCAATAAATACACAACATACAAGAAACAAGAACAGCTTGCCTTGTATTAAAATGAAATTGGAAGTAGTGCACGATTATTTGCCTTGGGACTATCGGATCCAAAATGCAATGTATGCACAGGAATCCGGTTGAAGTCACTTAAAATCAAAACGCTCAATATTTTAAAAGATCTGCAGGATCCTGAAAGTGAAAAAAATAATTTTTTGCAGATAAAGTATTGGGAGAACGATTTTCTCGAGCGTCAGTGTCTTACCAGGGGCTCCAATAACTGCAAGAATTGAATAGCAAATGAGAAAGAAGGGGGCAATGACTGGCGCGTGCATCTTCGCTCAGAAACGGTAGCAGTTGGCTGTTGCTGTGGATGTTGGTTCTGTGACACATTCAAGTGGGCTCTCATATATTCTAAGTGATTGTCTCGAGAGTGACAATTAAATAACAGCATGCACCTTACTTACAGTTCGCTACACAAAGAGATTAACTCTCTGCTTCATGTCTTTAAACAAGGTGAATAATTGTATTTGAGGTTGGGACAGGGTCGTTGGAATTGCTTTGTTTCGTCCAGGTCCACAAATCATGATGTTGTGTCTGCATCAGGTAGATCCGCCAATGGTGGACATTGAGCTGAGCTCCTGCATCTGAACTTTCTTTCTACTTTGACTTCTGCTATTCCCCAGTTGATTAATCATTTAAAGCGTTGTCCTAGATTTTCATTTGCGTTCATTCATATATCTTTTAGTGACTGGTATTTTACCATTTTCATAAATTTGCGTTTGAACCTTTGGGAAACAAGCATGGGAAGTTAGCAAGCATGGGACGTTAATGTGGTAGTGGTTATCAAATGCAAATCTTCTCCCACCCACTGAATCTGAAAAATCCTTAATTTAATCTGAACAATCAGAATGCCGAAAGGCCGTTTAAGTGCTGATGCTCCTGATCACAGTTGCTTGTTCAGGAACAGTTGATCAATGTCAATGTTTAATATAAGGACAGAAATATCAGATAAACGAGTGACTGGAAGCTGTTTTAAAATATGTTGCCAGGTTCATCAACAAAGCAGACTCGGTCAGTGTAATGCAGAAATTCCACAGTGTCTGCAGGAACAATTGGGATGAACCTGATTGAAGTGTTCACTGGGACAGACGTAGTGTAACTTTGAAAGAGATATATAAATTTGCAGTAGCAATTAAGACACGTAAAGTTGCAGTATGAACTAAAACAAGGTCAAATCCAGTAAATAACGTGATTGCATAACGCCATTGACACTGTTCCAAGAAACAATAATTAAGATAGAGGATAATTTCATACATTAGTGACACAGAACATAAAACGTGACAGTTAAGCACCAGCCCTTCAGCACTCAATGTTGCGCCAACCGGTGGAACCAATCTGATGTTCATCTAACCTTCCAGATCCAATTTGGTTCCATATGCCTATCCAATGACTACTTAAATGCCCTGAAAGGTTGCGAATCCAGAACTGTTGCATGGGATGCGTTATACGCCCCCTGCTAATCTCTGAGTAAAGAAGCTAACTCTGACATCTGTCCTGTATCTATCTTCTTTCAATTTAAAGCTATATCGAATCGTGCTAGCCATCGCCATCCGAGATAAAACGACTCTCACTGTCCAAATTATCTAACCCTCGGATTATTTTATATGTCTCAATTAAGTTGTCTCAACCTTCTTCTCTCCAACGAAAACAGCTACAGGCACCTCAGCGTTTCCTCATAAGACCTTCCCTCCATAACAGGCAATATCCCAGTAAATATCCTCTGAGCCATTTCCAAAGCTTTCACATCCTCTCTATAGTGTGGTGACTAGAACTGTACGCAACACTCAAAATGTTGCACCAGTGTTTTGTCCAGCTACAGCATGACTTCATGCTTCGGAAACTCAATCCCTCTACCAATAAAAGTTAACCAACCGTTTGCCTTCTTAACAGCCCTATCATGCTGGGTGGCAACTTTCAGGGATCTGTGTACCTGGACACTGAAATATCCAAGAAACTGACCATGAGCACAGTCCTCTGCATTATTGTTACTCCTTTCAAAGTGAATCACCTCACACCTTTCCGCATTAAACTCCATTTGCCGCCTGTAAGCCCAGTTTTGCAGCTTATCCACGTCTCTCCAACATCCTTCATCACGATCCACAACTCTACAGACATTAGTGTCAATCGCAAATTGACTAACCCAAACTTCGATGCCTTGTTCCAGGTCATTTATATTAATGACAAACAACAGCGGATGCTCAACAGATCCTTGCAGTCTCCCTCTTGTAACTGAACTCAAGGATGAACATTTGCCACCAACCATCTCTGTCTTCTTTCAGTGAGCTAATATCTGATCCAAACGTCTAAATCACCCTCAATCTCATGCATCTATACATTGCGCACTAGTCTACTGTGGGGAACCTTATTAATTGCCTTATTTAAATCTATATTCAGCACATCAACCGCTTGACCCTCACCCACCTGTTGGTCACCATCTCAAAAATCTCAATAAAGTTTGTGTGGCACGACCTAACCTTCACAAAACCGCGTGGACTATCCATAACTTATTCATCTCTAGATGATTATAAATCTTATCTCTTACAACCCTTTCCAACACTTTACCTACAACCGAAATAAGGCTGACAGGTGCAAAATACCCAGGGTTGTCTCTACTTGCCTTCTTTAGGAAGGGAACAACATTTGCTATCCTTCCATCTTCTGGCACTGTTCCTGTAGATCATGGTGACATAAAGATCAAAGCCAAATGCTGAGCAATCTCCTCCCTGGCTTCGCAGAGAATTCTAGGATAAATTCCATCCAGCACAGGGGACTTATATATTTTTACACTTTCCAGAAATGCTAACACCTCCTCCTTGTGCGCCTCAGTCCTATCTGGTCTAGTAGCTTTTATCTCAGTGTACTCCCTGAGGACGTTATCTTTTTCTAAAGTGAATACCAAAGAACAGTATTCACCTATTTCCTCTGGCACCACTTCCAACTTCCCACCACTATGCTTGATTGGCCGTAATCTTCCTCTAATCATTCTTTTATTTCTGATATATCTGTAGAAAGCCTGAGGGTTTTCCTTCATCCTGTTCGCCAATGACTTATCATGTCCACTCCTGACTCTTCTTAGCTCTCTCTTTAGGTATTTCCTGGCTAACGTGTAACTCTCAAGCGCCCCAATTGAGCCATCACAGCTTATTATAACATAAGCCTTCTTCCTCCTCTTGAAAATAGATTCAACTTCCTCAATCAACCCCGGTCCTGCGCTCAAAAACTTTGTTCCTGCCTGATCGGTACATGCTTATGAAGGGCCCACAGCAGCTGGAACTTGTATATGCTCCACATTTTAATTGTGCCCATCATTATGCATCATAAATCTTGCTTAATTGCATCTTTCCCCCAGCTATAACTCTTGCCCTGCGTTACATACCTATTCCTTTCCATCACTAAAATCAACATAAATGAATTATGGTGACTATCACCAAAGTGCTAACTTACCTCCAAACCTAACACCTGGCCGGGTTCGTTATCCAGTCCAAACTCTAACTTATTTTGAACAGAGACAGGGTGTAACGTAATTCCAGCAAATCTGAGAGAAATGACAAAGTGAAGTTAACTGTAATTAATGGCACAGCTCTCTATAGGCGTAGGTGATGTAGTATCTAGTCTAGTAAAATAAATAGCTGGACATTGTGAGTGACAACTTTGGGAAGATATAAAGTACGATTTAGAACATTGAACGTCGAACATCGAGAACAGAACAGTGCAACACAATACAGGCCATTGGGCCCTCGATATTGTGCCGAACGTTTATTCTACTCATTGACCAGACTAATCGACATATCCCTCATTGTACTATCTTCGATGTCCCTATCCAGGAGTCGGTAAAATTTCGGTGAAGTTTCTAATTCTACTACCACTGTTGGCAGTGCATTCCACGCACCATCGACTCTCTGTGTAAAGAATCTACCCCCTGAAATCTTGTCTAAACTTTCCTCCATTCAACATAAAATTATGCCCACACATGATAGCTACTTCCACCATGGGAAAACGTCTCTGACTATTCATTGTATCTATTATACTCATCCTCTTCTTCACGTCTATCAAGTCATCTCTCATCCTTCTTTGCTCCATTGAGAAAAGCCCTCGCTCTCTCAAATTTGCTTCATACGAAATGTCCTCCAGACCAGGAAGCATCCTTGTAAGCTTCTTCTGCACTACCTCTAAGGCTTCCCCATACTTTCTATCATGAGTGAACCATCACTGAGCGCAATATTCCAAGTGTGATCTGACCATGGCTCTATAGAGCTGCAGCATAACCTCGCGGCCCTTCAACTCAATCCCCTTACTCATGAAAGCCAAAACACAATATAGCTGTTTCACGACCCTTTTGACTTGGGTGGCAGCTTTGAAGGATCTGTGGACATGGACTCCAAGATCTCTCTGTTCCTCGATATTGCCAAGAATGCTGCCTTGACCCTGTATTCTGCATTCAAATTCAAACTTGCAAAGTGAATTTCTTGATATTTTCCAAGGTTGAACTCCATCTGCCACTTCTCAGCCAAGTTCTGCATGCTTTCAATGTCCCCTTGCAACTTGCAACATTCCTCCAAACTCTCTACCATTCCACATCCCTTCTTATCATCGGCAAATTTACTCATCCAGCTTTCCACTTCCGCATTCAAGCACACGTTTTACAGGTTAGTGAACATCGAGTTCAATGTGCTGTTTCACGCCTTCAGTCTGCATCATTGGTAAAATAAATGTTTGCTCTATATCTGTGGAAGATCGTGGATTCTGTGCTTCCAACCTTTCCACAAACCTAGTTTTCTCTCTCCATCAACTGAACCGCTGATGATTCATATTTCCATTTCTAAGATCGTCAACTTTATCTCTTCAATTAAGTGTTTGTTTTGAAATTTCAGATTAGTTCACGTATTTAATTTATTTGTAAGAGTGCTCTTATTATTTGTGTCAACATTTTTGTCCACAGATTTTCGAGACGTCATCAGAACAAGCCGCAGAGACAGCTAGATCTCAAATCTAGGTCTTAAGATCCTTTCCCATCCTTTTCCAGTTTCTGCTGTAGCACCTGATCTGCGGATCCAGACACTCTATACAGTCAACCCAAGAATTCTTGGACATCATCAGAAATATACACATAGACAAGGAAGAAACCATGGTCTCATTCGATGTAACGGCACTGTTCACCTCGATCGACAAAACCCTAGCCAGAGAAACAATATCCAACCTGCTGAACATACAGAACAGACAACAGGACGTTGAACCTATTAACAAAGACGGCATACTTAAATTACTGGACCTGTACCTCACAACACACTTCACATTCAAAAACCAGATAGACGAACAAATCAACGGAACACCCATGGGCTCACCGATTTCTGGACTGGTAGCAGAAGCAGTAATGCAAAGGTTAGAACAAACAGTCTTAGCGCAAATGCAACCCAAACCTTTGTAATCATTAAAACACACAGAAATAGAGAACACACACCGGATCATCAACGCCACACTCACAGGAATCCGATTCACGAGAGAGGAAAAAAATGGCAACCAGCTCCCATTCCTAGATATGATGGTACAGCGAACACCGAGTGGAGAATTCAGTGGCGTATACAGGAAAGCCACACACACAGACCAAGTCCTGAACTATGAAAGCAACCACCCCAACACACACAAAGAAGTTGCATCAGGACACTATTCAAAAGGGCCACAACACACTGCAGCACACCAGAACTGCAAAAAGAGGAAGAAGAACACCTATACAAGGTATTCACCAAAAACAGATTCCCGCGCAATTTCATCAACAGATGCCTAAGGGTAAGACAATGGAACGAGGACATGCCGTAACCCAAAGGACTAGCCACACTACCATACATCAAGAGCATTTCCGAACTGATAGCCAGTCTGCTGCGAGCATTAGGACTCATAACAGCACACAAACCAACAGCCACGCTCAGACAACAACTCACCAGGACAAAGGACCGATACCCAGCATGAGCAAACAAACGTAGTGTAAAAAATCCCATGCAAGGACTGTACAAACACTTCATAGGACAAAAACGAAGACAGCTAACAGACCGCATCCATGAGCACCAAATAGGCACGAAACGACACGACCAACTATCCTTAGTAGCTGCACACTCAGATGACAAACAACATGAATTCGACTGGGACAACACTACTATTATAGGGCAAGCCAAACAGAGAACAGCCAGGGAATTCCTAGAGGCATGGCACTGACCCAATATGCCGGCCACTGCAGCGGACAGCAACTGACAACCGGAAGTGCCAGAGACAAACCACGATAAGTGCCAGACGAAACATCACAGAAGCGCTTCACAGGAGGCTCCCAAGCACTGAGGATGCCACCTAGAAAGAGTACAAAACGTTCGCAACAAGAACTCTCAGTTGTTTAAAAATGTCTACAATGTGTTTAACACCCAATGAGCACTGCCAGTGACCATTGACAAACTGCGTGTCTCTACTTTTCAGTACGGAATGTTGCTCATTGCCGACTCTCTGCTTGCTGGTGATAGTCAATGATCGTGGATGGTCATTTTGCACCTTTGTCCGGACATTGCGTCATTGCTTTGAAATGCCTTCCCACTTTAAAACAAGTTATGACGTAAGGCATAGGTCGAGTGGATAGCCAAATATATTTTCCAGAGAGGAAATGGCTATTACGATGGTGCAAATTTTAAGATAATTGGAGGAACGCTTAGGGGACATGTCAGAGGTAGGTTCTTTGCACAGAGAGTGGTGGGTGCGTCGAATGCATTGCAAGCAGTGGTTGTCGAGTCATATACGTTAGGGGCATTCAAGCTACTCATGAATCAGAACATAACTGATGGTAAAATTGCGTGTGTGTAGCTCAGTTAAATCTTAGAGAAGGATGAAAGGTCAGTACAAAATGGTGGGCCGAATGGCCTATACTCTGCTGTACTGTTGTATGTTCTACGTTCTATGTTCTAAGCTGATGTTTGGGCTATTTGTAGTTTGCACAAATATCTGAATATTGGGAATATAGTCAAATTGAGCATGGAATTATGGCCACACTTTGCCAATGAGTGCAACCTGTCTCTGCCCGAGGTAGCTATTTTTAATTAGAACATTTTCAAAATTTTTTTTGCGTTTTCGTACTTCAAGTGTAGTACTACTGGCACTGGCCAGAAAGACTGTGATCAAAATTCATTGTAGCAAATACAAATGGCCAGAGCCTTGTTTCGTGCTATGTTCAATTCGTTTGAGGGAAAAAGAATAATTAAATCTGGAATTAATACTCTAATGATGTCTATGAACCCATTGCCACTTGCCAGAAAAAACAACATCTGAGTCACTAACATACTTCAGGGGAGGAAATTGTCATTGTTTTGATAATGGTCAGATCCACTGGAAGCCAAAAACCGAGAATCGGTATCATTGATTTGATTCGCAGTATGCAGATAGGAGCTGGATAATTGCAAAAAAAAAGACGATTCAGAATGATGGAAAAAATTAAGAGTGAAGGAAAGGAATGTGTTCCTTTATTGCCTTCTTATTCATGTATTCATTCAGGTGTTTCTTGAATTCTGCTACTGTCTGCTTCCACCGTCTGCTCGGGCAGCAGCATATTCCAGGCACTCATCACCCTTTGTGCGAAACACTTGCCTCGCACAGCTCTCTTAAACCCTCCCCCTCGCACGTTGAACCTTTGTCCCCTACTAATTAACCCCTCCATCCTGGGAGAAGTCCTCATACTTTCCACTCTATCATGCCATTTGCAACATTAAAAAGTCTACCAGGTCGCCCCTCAACCTCCTGCGTTCCATTGAAAATGATCCTAGTACATCCACCCTTTCCTGACAGTTGAACTGGTTCCTAACCAGGCAACACTATTGTAAAACATTTCCCCACTTCGCCGACTTCCTTCTGGTAGTATGATGAACAGAACCGTATCAATATTTCAAGTGTGGCCTAATTGAAGTTCATAATGCTGCAGCACAACTTTCAGACCTTATATTCTTGTCCATTCAAATGAAGGCAAGCATGTCATAGGCCTTTACTTTGCTACCTTATTTATCTGCACTGCCACCTTCAGGGATCTGTGGATGTGCACACCCAGATCGCTCTGCATATCAAAATTTCAACATGTTCTGGCATTCACTTCATAATTTTCAGCAGTATTTGACTTACCAAAATGCATCGCCTCACATCTGTCTAGATGAAATTCCATCTGCCTTTTTCCTGCCCATGCCTCCAACTGACCTATATTCTGATATATTCTCGCACTGCCCTCTTTACAATTCGCAACTCTATCAATCTTTGTAAGCTCCTCTGAATTATTTATTAGAACAGCTACGTTTTCCTTCAAATCATCTTCCTCGCAAACATTTTCACTATAGAAAATGAAAATGTTGATGAGGAAGATACAGAGATACTTACATCTAGAGTAGAAGAGATTGAGGTTCACAAGGAAGAGTTATTAGAAATAATGCAGAGTGTGAAAATAGACAAGTCCCCTGGGCTGGTTGGGATGATTAGATTAGATTAGTTTACTTACAGTGTGGAAACAGGCCCTTTGGCCCAACAAGTCCACACCGACCCGCCGAAGCGCTACACACCCATACCCCTGCATTTACCCCTTACCTAACACTACGGGCATTTTAGCATGGCCAATTCACCTGACCCGCACATCTTTGGACTGTGGGAGGAAACCGGAGCACCCGGAGGAAACCCACGCAGACACGGGGAGAACGTGCAAACTCCACACAGTCAGTCGCCTGAGTCGGCAATTGAATCCGGGTCTCAGGCGCTGTGAGACAGCAGTGCTAACCACTGTGCCACCGTGCCGCCTAGGATCGATTATAGGATCCTCTGGGATGCAAGGAAAGAGATTGCCGAGTCTTTGGCATTGATCTTCAAATCATCATTTTCTACAGGAATAGTGCCTGAGGATTGGTGGATAGAAAATGTGGTTCCCTTGTTCAAAAAGGTGGTAGAGACCGCCCTGGTAATTAAAGACGAGTGAGTCTCACTTCAGTTGTTGGTAAAGTGGTGAAAAAGTTTATAAGAGACAGGATTGACAACCATCCAGAAAGAATAATCGGTTCAGGGACAGTCAGCACGGTTTTGTGAAGGGTAGGTCGTGCCTAACGAATGTTATTGAGTTTTTTGACAAAGTGACCAAACAGATAAATGAGTGTAAACCGGTTGATGTGTTGCATATGGATTTCAGCAAGGCATTCGACAAGCTTCCCCACAGGAGGCTCTTATACACAGTGCGGAGTAATGAGATTGTGGGTGACATAGCAGTTTGGATCTGTAATTGGCTTGCTGAAAGAAAACAGAGTGTGTAGTTGATGAAACTTGTTCATCTTAGTGTCCAGTTACTAGCGGAGTACCGCAAGGATCGGTGTTGGGTCCAATGCTGCTCGTCATTTTTATAAATGACCTGGATGAGGGCTTAGAAGGGTGGGATAGTACATTTGCGGACGACACTAAGGTCGGTGGAGTTGTGGATAATGACAAAGGATGTAGTAGGTTGCAGAGAAACATACATAGGATGCAGAGATGGGCTGAGAGTTGGCAAATGGAGTTTAATGTGGACAGATGTGAGGTGATACACTTGGGCTGGAGTAATCAGAATGCAAAGTACTGGGCTAATGGTAAGATTCTTGGGAGTGCAGATGAGCAAAGAGATCACGGTATCCATATACACAGATCCCTGAAAGTTGCCACCCAGATTGACAGGTTGTTAAGAAGGCATACAATGTTTTAGCCTTTATTAATAGAGGGACTGAGTTCCGGAACCAGGAGGTTATGCTGCAGCTCTACAAAGCTCTGGTACGGCCACACTTGGAGTATTGTGTACAGTTCTGGTCACCGCATTATAAGAAGGATGTGGAAGTTTTGGAAAGGGTACAGAGGAGATTTACTAGGATGTTGCCTGGCATGGAAGGAATGTCTTACGAGGAAAGGCTGAGGGCCTTGAGGCTGTCCTCGTTAGAGAGAAGAAGGTTGAGAGGTGACTTAATAGAAACACACAAGATAATCAAAGATTAGATAGGGTGGAGAGGGAGAGCCTTTTTCCACGTATGGGGACAGCAAAAACGAGGGGACACAACTTTAAAGTAAGGGAAGATAGGTATAAGACAATTGTCAGAGGTAGTTTCTTTACGCAAAGAGTAGTAAGGGTATGGGATGCTTTGCCTGCATCGGTAATAGATTCGCCAGGTTTAAGTGCATTTAAATCATCATTGGCCAGGCAAGTGGACGTACATGGAATAGTGTAGTTGGGATGGGCTTCAGATTAGTATGACAGGGCGGCGCAACATCCAGGGCCGAAGGGCCTGTATGCGCTGTAATGTTCTATGTTCTATATATGTAGACCACGATCAGCAAAGGTCCCTGCAATGATCCATGTGGAGCATCACTAGTCACAAACCTCCATTCAGAAAAACAGCCTTCCACTACTACCATCTGTCTCCTATTACTAAGCCAGTTCTGTGACCATCTTCCAGCTCATTCTGATGCCGTGTGACTTCAACGTTTGACACCAGTCTGTCATGAGCGTGTGAGTGAAATATTTTACTTACGTCCCTGTCGACAACATCAACACATTTCTTTCATCAGTCATCTTAATTTCCTCCTCAAATAACTCAAACAAGTTAGTGGGGCTAAATCGTCCCTGCACAAAACCGTGCTGTGCATCACTAACAAGTCCAATTGCCTCTGAATACGTACAGATCTTCTCCCTGAGAATGTTTTCCAATAATGTCCGTGCCACTGACCTGAGGTTCACAGGCCTGTAATTTCCTGGATTATCCCTGCTACTCTTCTTAAACAACGGGACAACATTAAACGTTCTGCACTACTCTGGGACTTCACCTATAGCCAACATGATATAAAAATGTCTGTCAATGCTTCAACAATTTGCTTATTTGCCTCCCTCAAGTTTCTGGCTTAGATCCGATGAGAACCTGAGGACCTATCTAACTTAATGATATTTTTAAGGCACACAACATGTCTTCCTTTTTAATAGTAACTTGAATTGTAAATTCAGACTCCACTAGTTCCTTCTCTATCGTAAATACCAGCACAAAATGGTAGTTTCAGAACTCACCTACCTTTTATAGAACATAGAACATAGAAAGCTACAGCGCAGTACAGGCCCTTCGGCCCTCGATGTTGCGCCGACCGAATCCTAGCTAATCTACACTAGCCCAATAACTTCCAAATGCCTATCCAATGCCCGCTTAAATGACCATAAAGAAGGAGAGTTCACCACTGCTACTGGCAGGGCATTCCATGAACTCACAACCCGCTGTGTAAAGAATCTACCCCTAACATCTGTCAAGTTCCTACCACCCCTTAATTTAAAGCTGTGTCCCCTCGTAACACCTGACTCCATTAGCAGTAAAAGGTTCTCAGTGTCGACCCTATCTAAACCCCTAATCTTCTTATACACCTCTATCAAATCTCCCCTAAACCTTCTCTTCTCCAATGAGAACAGCCCCAAGTGCCTCAGCCTTTCCTCATAAGATTTTCCTACCATTCCAGGCAACATCCTGGTAAACCTCCTCTGCACTCGTTCCAATGCCTCCACATCCTTCCTATAGTATGGCGACCAAAACTGCACACAATACTCCAGATGAGGCCGCACCAGAGTCTTATACAGTTGCAACATGACCTCAGGACTCCGGAACTCAATTCCTCTACCAATAAAGCCCAGTACACCATATGCCTTCCTCACAGCACTATTTACCTGGGTGGCAACTTTCAGAGATCTGTGTACATGGACACCAAGATCCCTCTGCTCATCCACACTACCTAATAGCCTACCATTAGCCCAGTAATCCATCTTCTTGTTACTCCTACCAAAGTGAATGACTTCACACTTAGCTACATTGAATTCCATTTGCCACATTTCTGCCCAGCTCTGCAACTTATCTATATCCAGCTGTAACCTACCACTTCCTTCCTCACTATCCACAACTCCACCGACTTTTGTGTCATCCGCAAACTTGCTTACCCAGCTTTCAAGCCCTTCCTCTAGATCATTTATAAAGATAACAAAAAGCAATGGTCCCAAAACAGATCCTTGTGGTACACCGCTAGTAACTGCACTCCAAGATGAACATAGTCCATCAACTACTACCCTCTGTCTCCTTCCAGCCAGCCAATTCCTAATCCAAACCTCTAATGTATCCTCAATGCCATACCTCCGTAGTTTTAGCATTAGCCTACCATGGGGAACCTTATCGAACGCCTTACTAAAATCCATATACACAACATCTACTGCTTTACCCTCGTCCACTTCCTTAGTCACCTTCTCAAAGAACTCAATAAGGTTTGTGAGGCACGACCTGCCCTTCACAAAACCATGCTGGCTATCCTTGATCACGTTATTCCTATCCAGATGTTCATAAATCTTATCCCTTACCATTCTCTCTAAGACTTTGCCCACCTCTGAAGTCAGACTCACTGGCCTATACTTACTAGGGCTATCCCTACTCCCTTTCTTGAACAAGGGGACCACATTCGCTATCCTCCAGTCCTCTGGTACTAATCCCGTTGACAATGACAATATAAAAATCCAGGTCAATGGCTCTGCTATCTCCTCCCTAGCTTCCCATAGGATCCTAAGGTAAATGCCATCAGGCCCAGGAGACTTATCTATTTTCATCCTCTCCAATATTCCCAGAACCTCTTCCCTGCATATTTCCAGGCCATCCATTCTAATCATTTGTGACTCCATATTCACATCAGCAACAGTGTCCTGTTCCTGAGTGAATACTGATGAAAAGTATTGATTTAGTGTCTCTCCAATCTCCTCCGCCTCCACACACAACTTCCCACTACTATCCTTGACTGGACCGATACCGACCCCAGTCATCCTTTTATTCCTGACATACCTATAGAAAGCCTTTGGGTTTTCCCTAATCCTACCAGCTAAAGACTTTTCATGTCCCCTTCTCGCTTCTCTTAGCTCTCTCATTACATCCTTCCTGGCTACCTTATAACTCTCTATCGCCCCAACCGAACCTTCACGCCTCATCTTTACATATGCCGCCTTCTTCCCTTTCGCAAGGGATTCCAATTCCTTACTAAACCACGGCTGCCTCACAAGGCCCTTTACACCATGCCTGACTGGTACATATTTATCGAGGACGCGTAGTAGCTGCTCCTTGAACAATCCCCACATCTCATTAGTGTTCTTCTCTTGAAGCCTGTTTTTCCAGTCCACACATCCTAAGTCATGCCTCACTGCCTCATAATTTCCCTACCCCCAGCTATAACTCTTGCCCTGCGGCGCACACTTATCCCTCTCCATCACTAAAGTAAAAGTCACCGAGTTGTGGTCACTGTCACCGAAGTGCTCACCTACCTCCAAGTCTAACACCTGGCCTGGTTCATTACCTAGAACCAAGTCCAGTATAGCCTCACCTCTTGTTGGCCTGTCTACATATTGTGTCAGGACACCCTCCTGCACACATTGGACAAACACCGACCCATCTAATGAACTCGAGCTATAGCTCTCCCAGTCAATATCTGGGAAGTTAAAGTCCCCCATAACAACCACCCGACTACCTTCACTCTTTTTCTGAATCATCCTCGCAATATTATCCTCTACTTCTCTAGGACTATTAGGAGACCTGTAGAAAACACCTAACAGGGTGACCTCACCTTTCCTATTTCTAACCTCAGCCCAAACTACCTCAGATGGCAAGTCCTCTTCCATCGTCCATTCCACTGCTGTAATACTATCTTTGACAAGTAATGCCACACCTCCCCCTTTTTTACCCCCATGTCTGATCCTACTAAAACATTTAAACCCTGGAACCTGCAACAGCCATTCTTGTCCCTGTTCTACCCACGTCTCTGTAATGGCCACAACATCGAAGTCCCAGGTACCAACCCACGCTGCAAGTTCACCTACCTTATTTCTTATACTTCTGGCATTGAAGTATACACACGTCAATCCACCCTTCTGTTTACAGGCACCCTCCTTTGAGATCGCTGCAATATTCATAACCTCCCTACACTCAAGGTCCTGTACCCTAAAGCTACAGTCCAGGTTCCCATGCCCCGGCGGAGTTAGTTTAAACCCTCCAAAGAGCACTAGCAAACCTCCCCCCAAGGATACTGGTGCCCCTCAGGTTCAGGTGTAGACCATCCTTTTTATAGAGGTCCCACCTTCCCCAGAAAGAACCCCAGTTGTCCAGAAACCGGAATCCCTCCCTCCTGCACCATCCCTGTAGCCACGCATTTAACTGCTGTCTCTCCCTATTCCTCGACTCTCTATCACGTGGCACGGGTAACAAACCAGAGACTACAACTCTGTTTGTTCTAACTCTGAGCTTCCAACCTAGCTCCCTGAAAGCCTGTCTGACATCCTCACCCCTCTTCCTACCTATATCGTTGGTGCCAACGTGGACCACGATCTGGGGCTGATCCCCCTCCCCCTTAAGGACCCGGAAAACACGATCAGCGACATCACGTAACCTTGCACCTGGGAGGCAACATACCAAACGTGAGTCACTTTCGCCCCCACAAAACCGTCTGTCTGTACCCCTCACTATCGAGTCCCCAAGAACTATCGCTCTACCTTTCACCACCCTTCCCTCTGAGCAACGGGGCCAGGCTCCGTGCCAGAGGCCTGAACCTCGTTGCTTGCCCCTGGTTAGTCATCCCCCCCACAAGTATCCAAAACGGTATACTTGTTCTTGAGGGGAATGACCGCAGGGGGTCCCTGCACTGGCTTCCTCCTCCCACTCCCCCTCACTGTCACCCATCTATCTTGAACTTTCGGAGTAACTACTTCCCTAAAGCTCTGATCTATGACCCTCTCTGCCTCCCGAATGATCCGCAGTTCATCCAAATCCAGCTCCAGTTCCCTAACACGGGCTTGGAGGAGCTGGAGATGGGTGCACTTCTTGCAAGTGTACTCAGCAGGGAAGCCATTAGCGTCCCTGCTGAGTACACTTGCAAGAAGTGCACCCATCTCCAGCTCCTCCAAGCCCGTGTTAGGGAACTGGAGCTGGATTTGGTTGAACTGCGGATCATTCGGGAGGCAGAGAGGGTCATAGATCAGAGCTTTAGGGAAGTAGTTACTCCGAAAGTTCAAGATAGATGGGTGACAGTGAGGGGGAGTGGGAGGAGGAAGCCAGTGCAGGGACCCCCTGCGGTCATTCCCCTCAAGAACAAGTATACCGTTTTGGATACTTGTGGGGGGGATGACTTACCAGGGGCAAGCAACGAGGTTCAGGCCTCTGGCACGGAGCCTGGCCCCGTTGCTCAGAAGGGAAGGGTGGTGAAAGGTAGAGCGATAGTTCTTGGGGACTCGATAGTGAGAGGTACAGACAGACGGTTTTGTGGGGGCGAAAGTGACTTACGTTTGGTATGTTGCCTCCCAGGTGCAAGGTTACGTGATGTCGCTGATCGTGTTTTCCGGGTCCTTAAGGGGGAGGGGGATCAGCCCCAGATCGTGGTCCACGTTGGCACCAACGATATAGGTAGGAAGAGGGGTGAGGATGTCAGACAGGCTTTCAGGGAGCTAGGTTGGAAGCTCAGAGTTAGAACAAACAGAGTTGTAGTCTCTGGTTTGTTACCCGTGCCACGTGATAGAGAGTCGAGGAATAGGGAGAGACAGCAGTTAAATGCGTGGCTACAGGGATGGTGCAGGAGGGAGGGATTCCGGTTTCTGGACAACTGGGGTTCTTTCTGGGGAAGGTGGGACCTCTATAAAAAGGATGGTCTACACCTGAACCTGAGGGGCACCAGTATCCTTGGGGGGAGGTTTGCTAGTGCTCTTTGGGAGGGTTTAAACTAACTCCGCCGGGGCATGGGAACCTGGACTGTAGCTTTAGGGTACAGGACCTTGAGTGTAGGGAGGTTATGAATAATGCAGCGATCTCAAAGGAGGGTGCCTGTAAACAGAAGGGTGGATTGAAGTGTGTATACTTCAATGCCAGAAGTATAAGAAATAAGGTAGGTGAACTTGCAGCGTGGGTTAGTACCTGGGACTTCGATGTTGTGGCCATTACAGAGACGTGGGTAGAACAGGGACAAGAATGGCTGTTGCAGGTTCCAGGGTTTAAATGTTTTAGTAGGATCAGACATGGGGGTAAAAAAGGGGGAGGTGTGGCATTACTTGTCAAAGATAGTATTACAGCAGTGGAATGGACGATGGAAGAGGACTTGCAATCTGAGGTAGTTTGGGCTGAGGTTAGAAATAGGAAAGGTGAGGTCACCCTGTTAGGTGTTTTCTACAGGCCTCCTAATAGTCCTAGAGAAGTAGAGGATAATATTGCGAGGATGATTCAGGAAAAGAGTGAAGGTAGTCGGGTGGTTGTTATGGGGGACTTTAACTTCCCAGATATTGACTGGGAGAGCTATAGCTCGAGTTCATTAGATGGGTCGGTGTTTGTCCAATGTGTGCAGGAGGGTTTCCTGACACAATATGTAGACAGGCCAACAAGAGGTGAGGCTATACTGGACTTGGTTCTAGGTAATGAACCAGGCCAGGTGTTAGACTTGGAGGTAGGTGAGCACTTCAGTGACAGTGACCACAACTCGGTGACTTTTACTTTAGTGATGGAGAGGGATAAGTGTGCGCCGCAGGGCAAGAGTTATAGCTGGGGGCAGGGACATTATGAGGCAGTGAGGCATGACTTAGGATGTGTGGACTGGAAAAACAGGCTTCAAGAGAAGAACACTAATGAGATGTGGGGATTGTTCAAGGAGCAGCTACTACGTGTCCTCGATAAATATGTACCAGTCAGGCATGGTGTAAAGGGCCTTGTGAGGCAGCCGTGGTTTAGTAAGGAATTGGAATCCCTTGCGAAAGGGAAGAAGGCGGCATATGTAAAGATGAGGCGTGAAGGTTCGGTTGGGGCGATAGAGAGTTATAAGGTAGCCAGGAAGGATGTAAAGAGAGAGCTAAGAGAAGCGAGAAGGGGACATGAAAAGTCTTTAGCTGGTAGGATTAGGGAAAACCCAAAGGCTTTCTATAGGTATGTCAGGAATAAAAGGATGACTAGGGTAGGTATCGGTCCAGTCAAGGATAGTAGTGGGAAGTTGTGTGTGGAGGCGGAGGAGATTGGAGAGACACTAAATCAATACTTTTCATCAGTATTCACTCAGGAACAGGACACTGTTGCTGATGTGAATATGGAGTCACAAATGATTAGAATGGATGGCCTGGAAATATGCAGGGAAGAGGTTCTGGGAATATTGGAGAGGATGAAAATAGATAAGTCTCCTGGGCCTGATGGCATTTACCTTAGGATCCTATGGGAAGCTAGGGAGGAGATAGCAGAGCCATTGACCTGGATTTTTATATCGTCATTGTCAACGGGAATAGTACCAGAGGACTGGAGGATAGCGAATGTGGTCCCCTTGTTCAAGAAAGGGAGTAGGGATAGCCCTAGTAAGTATAGGCCAGTGAGTCTGACTTCAGTGGTGGGCAAAGTCTTAGAGAGAATGGTAAGGGATAAGATTTATGAACATCTGGATAGGAATAACGTGATCAAGGATAGCCAGCATGGTTTTGTGAAGGGCAGGTCGTGCCTCACAAACCTTATTGAGTTCTTTGAGAAGGTGACTAAGGAAGTGGACGAGGGTAAAGCAGTAGATGTTGTGTATATGGATTTTAGTAAGGCGTTCGATGAGGTTCCCCATGGTAGGCTAATGCTAAAACTACGGAGGTATGGCATTGAGGATACATTAGAGGTTTGGATTAGGAATTGGCTGGCTGGAAGGAGACAGAGGGTAGTAGTTGATGGACTATGTTCATCTTGGAGTGCAGTTACTAGCGGTGTACCACAAGGATCTGTTTTGGGACCATTGCTTTTTGTTATCTTTATAAATGATCTAGAGGAAGGGCTTGAAAGCTGGGTAAGCAAGTTTGCGGATGACACAAAAGTCGGTGGAGTTGTGGATAGTGAGGAAGGAAGTGGTAGGTTACAGCGGGATATAGATAAGTTGCAGAGCTGGGCAGAAATGTGGCAAATGGAATTCAATGTAGCTAAGTGTGAAGTCATTCACTTTGGTAGGAGTAACAAGAAGATGGATTACTGGGCTAATGGTAGGCTATTTGGTAGTGTGGATGAGCAGAGGGATCTTGGTGTCCATGTACACAGATCTCTGAAAGTTGCCACCCAGGTAAATAGTGCTGTGAGGAAGGCATATGGTGTACTGGGCTTTATTGGTAGAGGAATTGAGTTCCGGAGTCCTGAGGTCATGTTGCAACTGTATAAGACTCTGGTGCGGCCTCATCTGGAGTATTGTGTGCAGTTTTGGTCGCCATACTATAGGAAGGATGTGGAGGCATTGGAACGAGTGCAGAGGAGGTTTACCAGGATGTTGCCTGGAATGGTAGGAAAATCTTATGAGGAAAGGCTGAGGCACTTGGGGCTGTTCTCATTGGAGAAGAGAAGGTTTAGGGGAGATTTGATAGAGGTGTATAAGATGATTAGGGGTTTAGATAGGGTCGACACTGAGAACCTTTTACCGCTAATGGAGTCAGGTGTTACTAGGGGACACAGCTTTAAATTAAGGGGTGGTAGGTATAGGACAGATGTTAGGGGTAGATTCTTTACACAGCGGGTTGTGAGTTCATGGAATGCCCTGCCAGTAGCAGTGGTGAACTCTCCTTCTTTATGGTCATTTAAGCGGGCATTGGATAGGCATTTGGAAGTTATTGGGCTCGTGTAGGTTAGGTAGGATTCGGTCGGCGCAACATCGAGGGCCGAAGGGCCTGTACTGCGCTGTATCTTTCTATGTTCTATGTTCTATAATATGAAGTGGAGCTCAAAAGAGCTTGAAGCTGAATGGCGGAATTGAGTAATAAGGGAGCCTGTAGCTCATTGGCTATCATGTGATGCCTTGAGCAACAATGATCCAACGAGGAGAGATCCGGAAATTACTCAACCTCAATTACCCTACTCTTGATGAAACCCATTTTAGCGTCAGCCAGTTCTGCTCACATTCATCGCAAATTCTCTGCAAACATGTTACCTGGAGCTCTTTGTTTACTCCTCTGAACTATAGGTCTTCTCACTGGTACGTTGAAAGCTTGTCTACTTATGTGTGTCAGCTCTTTGCTGGGACTTACGTTTACTCGATCAATTTGAGTGATGCAGAAGTAAGAATACATTCTCCTAAATAAAACTATTCAGATCTAAGCTTTCCCCAACAATGAGCAGATTTCGAGAGAAATTAGCAAATTTACGTGAGTGAATGGCAGTGGAATAGTTAGACGGCAAATTCAGGCAGGACCGAGGCCATTGAGATAATTCGACAGAACGGAGTGTTTTATATTCACCAATATATTTCAGTTTTCCTTTCACGTTGTGGGAGATGAAATGGGGAATGATCTCCTAATATGAAATTGATCCCAGTCCAAATTCCCTGATTTTTTTCTTTCTCGGGTTGTTGATGAAGGTAAACTGGCTGAGTATATGAGATAAGAATGTTGAAGTACCTCATTAAATTTCTTTAATTCTTGGCTCTTACAGGACTTTGTCATGGCGATTCTGTCGCACAAACTCCGCCTGAAATCACAGTAAACGAGGGTGATGATGCCCTGTTGTTCTGTCAGTACTCTACAATAAACAGCAATCCTGCTCTGTTCTGGTACCGTTAACCTTCCAACGGGTCCATGAATGTTCTGCTGCAGATTAACCAATATAGCCAGAAAACGAGTTTTCTACCAGACAAGCTCTCCTGGGACTTTGACCATGTGAACCGCACTATGCAGCTGAAGGTTTTGAAAACAGTACTCACAGACACTGCAGTGTATTACTGCGCACTGAGTCCCACAGAGACTCAGAACTTGGCTGACCGTGTACAAAAACTCTCGGAGCGTCTAGGCAAACATTGAGATCAGGAGTGGATCTAATGTGGTTCCGGAGTTCAAGGTGATAGCTGATACTTATCATTCGGACACAACACTTTAATTGGTATAAATCTATTATTGAAAGGAATGCCGTCAATTTCGAGAACAGAAAACAACTAATTTATTTTGCATCCTTCATGGTGTTCCAAAACGTTTTATTGTTTTAGGAATGACGTGCGATAGAAAATTCAGGGACTCGTTTTGATCCAGCAAAATCTTCAGGCAAAACAGGGAACTGTAGTATCCTGTTTGAGATACAATGACCTGTCACAAAATTCTAATAATGAGACACTGAAACAACCTCCACATTGTGGGTTGTTGTGTACTGCCATTGCATCTTCATGATAACAGTTCCAAAATGTCACGTTGTCGATTTGCAGGTCCAGAATAACGCCGACCTGTCGGTGTTAAGTTTGAAAAAACTGTACTGTGCAGCATATAGATACACCACAGGAAAGATTAAAGTCGTGTAAATTGCCAACTCATCGAGATATGCAAACAAAAAAGTGTTTTGTCAAAGTCCACTTCCTGGATAGAACTTTCAAACATTATATCAGAACAATCGTTAATTGGTATTTCATATTATTGTCTGTACCATAACAATAAAATAACGTGCTGTGCATGCTGAAGATCTGAAACTAAACTCAAGTTGCTGGCGCAACTCAGGAGATCTGGCAGCAGCTGTTGGGAGAAAGCAGAGTAAGAATTTTGAGGCCGGTGACTCTTCATCAGAAAACTGCGTGTTCCAGTTGACTGTGATAGGAACACTAGAATTAAGAGCAGGAATAGGGGCTTCGACGCTTTAAGCCTGCTCCGCCTTATAATAAGCTAATTGTTGATTTGTTTTGTGGACTCAGCTCCACTTACCCGTGCTCTCAACGATCAGAACATGGTAAATTAAAGGAACGTGTTCAATTCACCTGTTGCATTTCATTTTCATTTGCATGAATATTGAAACTTCTAGAAATCCTAGCCCTATTACAGCATGAATAATACGCAAGAAACTTTGGTGGAGACGTCACTTCCGAAGAATGTATGACACACATTTTTAAAAAAAATTAATTATTAGTCTGATTAAAAACAGATAAATAACAATGTAGATGTCCTCAATCGTTGAAATTGAGGAGCAATTGTTTGTCCTCATGATAATATCGGTTTCATTGCAAAAAAAAAGCAGAAACATTAAATTTATTTGATTAAACATTTAGACTTAATTTTCCAAAACCACCACCAGATTGTGTCCTTAGTCCATTCACAATATTCACCAAGGGAAGAAAGGAGAGGTATAACAATCAGGACTCGGCAGATGTGTTAATTGTCTGTAGTACAAGCAAAGCATCGTTTCTGTT